>NC_031790.1:2074501-2100488 GCF_001522545.3 Parus major
GAAGGGAAGGGAAGGGAAGGGAAGGGAAGGGAAGGGAAGGGAAGGGAAGGGAAGGGAAGGGACCCACGTGATGAGCTGAGCGTTGTCGTTCCGTTTCCTCTTCAGCAGCTCTGCCAGGCGCCACTTGGAGAAGGTGTCCAGGGTGAAGCCCGCGTCCCTGCTCAGGGGACACTTGTCCCCATCTGTCCACACCTCCAGGCCAACCAGAGCCACGTGCGTGTTGATGGCTTTATAAACCTTCAGCAGGGAATTAATTAAAAATTAATAAAAATTAAACAAAGCCTTCTCCTGCTACTTGGGTCACTTTTCTACTCCACTATCCGCTCCAGACCTAACAAAGATTTTCCAAGATCTGAATTCCAAAAAAGTCTCATCAAATAAACCAGGAAATCTGCTTTCCTACCACATTTCAAGCAACTTTAGAATGGGGTTAAAAATACTTGAAAATTCCAGCAATTTTGGAAGAAATTTGACTTGCCAAAGAAATCAAAAATCAATTTATTCCTTTTGAAATAATCGTTGACTTGAGAAGTGATTAGAAAATATCTTAAAGTATTGGTAGAAATAAATAAAGTATGAGTATAAATAATTAAAGTAGGAGTAGAAATAATTCTTATTAAAAATCTGGTATCTGAAGGCAAAGAACAGGAAAATAAATTATCATGAAGTTGAGTTTTCATTCATTCCTACTTGTAATAATGAGAATTTATGATTTTTACAATAGAAAGAATTTATAAATCACTTGGATTTCAATGGTTTTCAATTAAAAAAAACATAGAAATCACTTGAATTTCAATGACTTTAAATAGAAAAAATTAGAAATCACTAGGATTTCCATGGTTTCCAATAGAAAAAAAAATTAAATAATTTGGATTTCAATAATTTTCAATAGAAAAATTTACAAAACACTTGGATTTCACTGCCACTTGTTCACTCTCACCATGTTGATGTAGTTGACTATTCCAAATATCCTTTTTCTTATATTTTTAACATCTTCATCGTATTTCTTGTACTGAAAAGGCAAATGCAGCATGTCAGGAAAAGGAGAGGGAAAAGGGGATTTATCAGGAATTAA
Source organism: Parus major (assembly GCF_001522545.3). NCBI lineage: Eukaryota > Metazoa > Chordata > Aves > Passeriformes > Paridae > Parus > Parus major. The sequence goes on from NC_031790.1 coordinate 2,075,577, forward strand.
ATATCCTGCAGAGGATTGTCTTGCAAACCACTCCATATATAAAAAAATTATGCTGTATACAGAAAAATATGTTTGATGTAGGATTTCATCAGATGTTGGAATTCAATATCAGCCCCTTCCAAAATGTGAATTTGTGTGTAAGGTGCAGAGAAGGAGTTGGACTCAATGATTCTGGTGGATCCCTTCCAGCTTGGGATTATCCCTTCCAAATCAGGATATTCCCTTCCAAATCAGGAGATTTCCTTCCAATTCAGGATATTCCAACAGGACAAGCACTGCAATGTCTTTTCTGAATTCTTGTCATCTCCAGGTGGGAATTTCAAATTAAATCACCTTTAGAAATCCCGTTTCCCAGCCAGGTTCAGAGTAATCTCAAAGCTCTTGTAGGAGCCCGGGAATGTGAATTGGGATACCCTGGGAAGCTCCTGTGGAGCTGATCAAACACAAAAAAATAATTCCAAAACTCACCAAAGCATTGTCTGCAACGACGTAGAGCTCCAGGTACTTCCTTGCTTTCAGGTAGGCTTTCATCTAAAGAAATCATTTATATAAAATTACTTTTAAGAGCTTTTCCGGTCCCAACCTCTGCAGTTTCAAAGCTGTTTATTAATTATTGAGGGGATTTCTTTGGCCAGGTCATTCAGAAGGAACTGGTTTGGGTTTAAGTGATAAGAAGTAGACTGGATATTTAAATTTTTATTAAGTTATGGAAGGTAAAATAGATATTAATGGGTATTTAGGTGTTAAAGGTACACTGGGCACCTGTTAATAAAGGCAGCTGGTAACTCTGAAATCTCAGATCTGGAAGATGTTGTTAGGGTTTTTAAGATCTGACACCACTTCCCTGTGTTTAAACAGCTCCTTTGTGAAGGTACCACCAGACCAAGTGGATTTGCACTGTTTAGAATTTTCCAATGGCCACAAATTCCCTTTTGCTGGAACAGCCACCCTTACCTCTGGGCTGTTGCTGGATTTGAAGAGGTCGTTGATGGGGTCACTGGAGTCCTGCTCCCAGGAGTTGTTGACCAGCCCACAGGTTTTGATGGGCTCTTGTTTCAGGGCCTCGTATTTATAAACCACGTGTTTGGCCCTGTCTGAGGCTCCCAGGGGCTCGATGAGGAACTTCTGGCCACGGGTTTCAAAATAGCCACTAAAAAATGGGTTGGAATGTGAGGTTTTGGATCAAGGGAGCATTTATCCCAAGCATACAGACCCTTGGAATATTCCAGCAGCCTGAGGCAGCATGCAACACTTTAGAAGCAGAAATTAATTAATTAGTGAGGCAATTGGAAGATTTGGGAGCTCTTAGTCAAAGAGAAGCAGGTTAGGAATTAATTTGATTTAAATTTTGGGGGGTGTGTGCTGGCAGAAGTGGTTGAAAAGTGGATTTTATTCCAGTGGGAAATTCAAAGACATTTTCATCCTGATTTGAGGTGAAAAGCCGAAATATTGTAAGGAACTAAGAGTAACTATTTTCTCCTTTCTCCCTCTGTTTTCCTTTGAGAAACAAGTTTCCAAAGCCTGAATAAAATATCACATGACCTCTTTTCATCCTGATTCTTTCCTATTGGAACATTTATCCTGGAACTGCACACTGGGACCCAATCCTGTCTCACCTCAGCCCTGTGCAGGTGCTGATGCTCACCACAGACCCAGCATCACCTTCCACGTGGCCTCCATAGTAACAGTGATCCTGGGGGGAAAAAAGATCCAGTGTCAGGCTGGGGTCTCCATCAACTCCACTGGATCCAGGGATTTCAGAAAACAAATTATACTCTCTAGAAATTATAATAAACTGCACTACTTGAGGACCTCTCCCATTAGGAGATGCTTAAAAGGAATTTTAAAAGTTCATGGCCACTTCCATGTTTGCTGTGGATCCATTAATTTTATCCTTTATCACACAAATTGTGATAAAAGGCTCTGGTCAATGCACACCACAGAAAAATAAGAATATTCCCACTCCCTGCTCCAAATTAAGCCACAATGCTGGGCTCTGTTCAATCAAAGTCCACACCAAATAGTTTTCTTGAGCCCAAATTTCAAGGAAAGGCTCTTTAATTACCCAACAATCAAATGCATTCATTTTAGTGAGTTTAAAATACAGGTATTATATTAAAAATGGGTAGGGGAAATGGTTTTGGGACTTAATTGGATTAAGGATTTAAGGTTTCTGTTTCTGTGTTCAAAAAGACTTCAAAGCCACTGAGGAGTTGTGGAAAATTTTACCTACAGAGTTTTCCTGAAAGGAATTCTTAAGAATCTGTATCCAAACCTTCATTCCCTGTGCGTTTTGTTTTCTTGTGGATTTTGGTTTAACTTTATAATTTATTTGTCTTCCACCATGAAATGCCAACTTTGTTACAGGGAAAAAGATATCCACAAAGGGAAAGTTACTGGGGGAGAGTGGAAGATTTATCTCCATCCTCTGGGGATACAAGAGGAAAAAATCCCGAACACAATCCAGTATCCCCAGGGTAGGAATTCCCTGTTCAGCACAGGTAGGGCTGTTTGGGTTTGTCTTTATCCAGGTTTTTCACAGGATTCATTCAGGGAGTGAAAATAATCAGAGCAATCAGAAAAAAAAACCCCAAAAACAAAACAAAACAACACCCAAAAATAACAAACCCAGAATTATTTATGCATATTTATTTCATTCAGATTCCTCCTAATTGTTCCTAACAACAAAAATTTATCCTAACAAAGAAAATTTGGCTTTGAATTCCAGATTATGTTGTTAAAACCCATCTCATGAGCTTGGAGGAGAGCTCCAGGTGAGAGCTTTGGGGAAGATGAGTACACAATGAATTTACAAATCCCTTCTGCAAAGAGTCCCATCTGTTTGCAGGCACAGGACTGATTTGCCAGGGCTCAGAGGAGGCAGCTGGGCTCAGATGCACAGAGCGTGGCTGGAAATGTGATCCAGGAGGAAATTGGACTTTATCGGGTTTGGGATCTCCCTGGGAGCAGGGCTGAAATCCAGTCATGGGGCTGGGCAGCAGGAGCAAAGTCTACACGGCAAAGTCGAGCAGTTGAAAGCTTTGGGATGGCCCTGGCTCCCGACAAAAGGCTGGAATTCGACCCAGAAATTGTTCAGCAGACACTGAAGTGGTGCCTTCCTGGAAGCCAAACCATGGAGCTGATTCCCAACAGGCACAAGGGACCCATCCCAACCTCCCCGTCCCTTCAGAGCCACCCCAAATGGCTTCAAACCTGGATTTCAAACCTTTCTTTTCATCTCATATCTCCCATTATTTCACAGATCCATGAATCTCATGTGGGCCTCAAGACTGGAAGGAAAAGGACAAACCCTTCCCGTATTACCTTGATGTGAGAAGTTGTTATTTGTTGGCCGTCAGCAGAATAAAGAGTTTCAGAATAATCCCCAGCCAGGAGATCTCTGCAAGGAGCCAAGCACAGTCATTATTCCAAGGAAGTTGTTGCCTTGAAGAGATGAGATGATGACACAGCACACTGAGTATGTGGGGAATTCAAACAATTACTAAGGTTATTTTTAGTATCGGAGAAACTCGGCAAGCAAAAGCTGCAGGGAGGGGAATTCTGCTAGTTCATGATCCTTACTCAAACAAAAAGACTTTCCTAAAAGAAGAAAGCAATTAAAGTCTGCTGATTTCATTGGGAAGAACTCATCTCCTGGCAGATCTGGATGCAAATGTAGAATTACATACTGATATTTTTTTTTTTTTTTGGTCCTTTTTACATCTTCCTTAAAGCAGCACAACTGCAGTGATCCCTGTTTGGGCAACTCTTTTCCACTGCCACGATCCCATTTTTATTCAAAGAATAGGATTTAGAACAACACCATTTCCCTCCTCCCACTCCAAACATTTGGATTAGATTAAAACAGGGGCGAGCAGTTAATTACAGTCTATATTTAACATGAATTGATTATGGCACTACTGTATTTGCACAGCATCTGGAAAGGAACCATTAACCCAGACTTGTTGGAGTGTGTGTTAATGTTCTGCTGCAGCCAGACTTTCAATTTCCAGGAAGATTTTGTCAATGCCAGGTTATATTTGGTTACTCCAGGTTCAAGAGAAGTAGTGCTAAAGTAAATACCTGTATCAGTTTATCTATTTATCTATCATTTATCTATTTATCTATCTCTATATCTGTCTATAATATAGGGATATATATATATATATAACCACAGAATTATTAAGGTTGGAAAACACCTCCAAGATCATTGAGTCACTCAAGAATCTGGGTGTGAAGGGACCTGAAAACTCTTCCAGTTCTATGGGCAGGGACACCTTCCACTATCTCAGGTTGCTCCAGCCTGGCCTTGGGCACTTCCAGGGATCCAGGGACAGCCACAGCTCCTCTGAGAATTCCATCCCAGCCTCTTCCCACCCTCACAGGGAGGAATTTCTTCCTAATCTCTAATTTAAACCCTCTCTCGCTCAGTTTAAAACCATGCCCCTTGTCCTGGCACTCCAGGCTACAATTCTGTAACCCACAGACTCTTCATGATCACAGAAAACTTGTGAAAAAACAGAAAACTATTAAATATGGATTAACATAGAAAATTAACTAGATTTAACAATTTAGAGCAGACATGGAGGAGCAGATGTAGCAGGAGCCAATGTCTCATCCCAAGCACTTATTCCACATTCCCAAAACAGTGACAGGATTCTTTCACTCCCCTTTTCTTTCTTTGCTATCGAAATGTGGCATTTACCAAAACACTTCTGTTTTACAGGGTTCTGATTCCTGGTTTTTGGCATCCTGAACACCCTGCAGTGGCTCCCGGTGAGGAATAAGGGAAGAGCTGAACTGAACCTACCGATTTTTTCGAAGCTCCAGCACCACTTCCTCTCCATTGGCTTTGATCCTGTACTTCACTGTCTCATCATATTTGCTCTGTAAACAGATTTAAGAGTCAGAAAACGCTCTGCTGCAGCTCCTGACCTCGCCAGTGGTGTTATTGGGATGCCAGCCATGTACTTTTCCTCCTCTTCTCACCAAAAACAGAGATTTTGGCGGGAGCAGGATAATCAGGAGGTCACTCTGTTCAAGGGATTTTAATTAGAGGAGCAAATTTGGATTTGCAAATTCATTTATACCTCCACAAGCACAAATCCTGTGTGCTTGAGAAAGGGCTGAGGGGATGTTTGGGTTCAGACACTTCTGTAACACCCTCTGGAATTGCACAGAGCATGGCTGCTTTTAATTATTGGTTTGATTTATTCCAAATTAAAGTGCCCACAGGTTATTAAAACTCTGAGTAGTATCGAACCCCACATCTTTGTAGAGACACAAGTTCAGAAGAGCCACAGATAGCCTGAGAGGTTCCCTGCACACTGGGCACACCTCAGCTCCTCTTCACCAAACACCGGAGTGCTTCTCCATGTTTTTTCTTCTGGAAGAGCAAATGTTTGCCCAAATTCTCTTACCCTTGAAACCCGAGGGTGTTTTAGCTCCAGAAATCCTTCCCCATCTCCCAGAATCACCCAAGAAATGATCTCCTTTCCTACCTCTGAGCTTGTTCCAACACCTCTCCTGTGAACCACGTGCAATTTCTGTGGATAAACGATTTCATACTGCTCGGCTCCAGGGAACTTCCCTCTGCTGCTCCCTGGGGAGAAACAGATGGGGATTGATGAAAACACTATTTTAATTTATTAAACACCCATTTTCATGCCTGGCCAGGTGATTCTTTTGGGTTCTTGCAGCACCTGGTGCTCCCCTGCTTTGCCTCCATGGCATGACCCAACACCAGAGGTAATCGCATCCTGGATTTTGGAGGAGTTGCCCTCCCTGGCTGCTTCCAGGTGTCCAAACATTTCCTGCAATTCCCTTTGTGTTTCTTCCCCCAGCTCTGAGCAGTTCAAGTCCCAACAGGCCAGCCTAGCCATGCCAGCTCAGCCTTTCCTCTGCACTTTCCAGTGACATGAATTAATGGATTTGGTGTTGCAGAATGAGCGATCTCCAAACCTGATCATGTGAGAGACAGGCCCAGACGGCCTCTGCAGCAGCAAATAAACTTACACAATGTGAGGTCTGCAACAAGAGTCCTGCTTGGGAAGGCTTTGACACATAAATAATTCTGGCAGAACTTTAAGACAGGGTGGTAATTAATAATTACAATTTTACCTCTTGAATTGGGTTGAAGTAGGGACAGCAGAAGGATGGGGGGATTTGGACATGGCCAGGTAAAATAATGGGAGATAGGCAGGAAATTAGGAAAATCTTGAAGGTAACAAGGAATTCAGGAGGTTCCTTAACTCCCAGAATGCTTTTGAGTGATCTCATAAGGACTGCAGTGGCTGTAAAGAGCTGGGTGAGGAAATGCAAGGCTGATAAAAATAATTTATTTTTGTTTTCTGCTCTGAAGCTCAGCAAATGCAAAGTTAATTTGGGGCCTGCCCTGCAGGGGTGGGCACACCCTGGACTTCATCCTGGCAGCTGGGGGCCAGGTTTTGGGAAATCAGGGTGGGACAAGGGATGTCTTGGTTTCCACCAAGACAACAGCAGGGTTTAGATACCCCTGAACTCTTTAATCTACTCTAAATACTCTAAAAGGGAATTTCTTCTGAATTGGTGAATTCTTGAGGGCCTGTATTTAAAAAATAAACCAACAACAACAACAAAAACACCCTAAGCTGCCCAGAAAGCCAATGAAACCCCATAAAAACAAAGGAACAGAGCATCTCTCATGGTAATTCCTGCCCCAGGGCCAGGTTTTTCCAGGAGAGAGGCCTCCAATTACTGTAATTTTCTCTCTGGATCAGGAGAGCACATCCTCATGCTAATTGTCGCAGTAAAACAAACAGGTCCATTCTTTTATCACTGATTTATTTGATTCAACCTTTTCCAAAAGTAATTGCAGAGCAAACCTGGTTGTATCTTGATAAAGATGTTGATTTAATGGTGCACAGGGATCCTGTGTCAGCTGAGCTGTTACACCAAACACGTGCTGGGAGCAGCTACCGAGCGTAACTTTACTACTGCCACTCACAATGGTGGTTTATGGGGTTTTTAAGCAGCTAATTATATTTATTTTCAAAAAAATCTGCTGCTTTCCAGATTTCTCTCCACCTGTCTCAAGTGAGAGACAGGTGTAGCAATCCCAGGAATATTTCAGGCCTCCTGGAACAGAGATCCCCAATTTTATCTCTCCACACCCTTTGTGCAACTCCGGCCCAGAGAGTTCAAGTTAAGGCAAGGTTTAAAGGGCAACTCATCCCTTCCCTGCAGTGTGATCCAGACAGAATTTCGAGGAAAACTGGTTGGTTTTGTTTGGAATTAATCCTTTCTTCAAGGGAGTTCTTTAATCAGTGCATTGTCCTTGCTACCTTCAGGCTTTGTCTGGAGGTTGAAGGAGGAAAGAAATTCCTTGGGCTTCATACAACAACTTGTAATAAAGAACAAACAATTTTGTGTTTTGCCAAGGGCCTCAACCAGCAAAAAAAAAAATCATTAGGGAAGATTTTATTGACAAAGAAGTTGTGGTTTTGTCAAGGTAAAAAAGGTAACACCTTAATGGTGTGCACATTTTCAGGTATTCTGTGCAAAAAAACCCCAAATCATAGATTTGTGCCTGAATGCTAATTATATAGTTAATTATGGATCTAAATCCAGGCCAAGCTCTGAAAAATTCTGTTCCCTGTTGACAGGAATTGAAAGAAATTGTGGGGAAAGAAAGTGGGCTCTGCTCAGGTGGAGTCACTTGAATAGAATCTGAAGTATCATGCAGATGAATAAAGGGTGTTCAATGATTTAACTCAGGTAATGTAATTGTAAATACAATAAAAGGTAATTCATACAGAAATCTGTTATTTTATGGCCAGAATGCTGATAAATTGGTGTGATTGGGTAAATTGGGCTCTCACTTGCAGGGTAAGCATTGCTTTAGTGGCTCACAAAAGCAGCCAGTTGTGGGTCTTTAGGCAATTTACGGACACTTTTCAAACAAGTAAATGCTGCTCTAACTAAAGAATTACACAGAAATGCTTTGAACGGAAAATCCCAAATATCCCTAACTCCATTTCCCAATGGCTTCAACCCGCTGCTCCTCCCTGTTATCTACCAGTTAATAATTAAAAATTCATACAGCATGGTCCATAGCAAAACTGGTAAAGGACTAAAAGAAAAAGTGCAGTACCTTGTTGGAGGAAATGCAGCAGAAGAGCAGGAATGAGGAGGATTTTCATGCTCTCGGTGGGGTGGGAATGTGGCGTTCCCTGACCGGGAGCTACTCTGGTCTCTGAGTGAGAGGCAGGGACGGGTTCAGCTTTATTCCTGCTCCTGCAGGAGGAAGTGTTTGCTCAAGGTGTTGCACAACACCCAAGTCACAGAGTGTTACAGCAAGGGGAGTTCCTGCCGCTTGCTTCGTGCCCCGAACATCGGGATAGGGATCGATCACTGCTGTGGATTTGCTTCCCTGAAAACAGGGAAAAAAAATTTAATTACATCAATAAATCAATAAAGCAATAAAAAATATGGAGTTTGGAGCTGTCGCTGAATTATAGAATGGTTGGGCTGGTCCTAATTCCATTTATTCATGGTCTGGCTGATAAAAGCCAGTGGAATGTCAAGGAATGGGAGAGCTCCCAGGAAGTTTGGGGTAACACAGGACAACAAGGGTGACGCTGTGCTTTAATTCTGGGTATTTACCCCTGAATCTACTCAGTGAATCACTGGCAGAATAAACACTGTGCAGAGCCTTTGCTGCCCTGTCGTCCCTGTTAGTAATGTTTGCTTCAGGCTCAGGTGACTAAATACAGGAGGCAGAGTAGTGAATGAGCCAGCTGAGCTCTGCCCAATAATATCCCAAAAATCTCTGTGAGAAGAGGACCCCATTGACTCAGCTGAAATAAGGGAGTAATAAAATTGCTCAGGCACAAGTGTCAATACAGAGCTGCTTTAGAGAAGGTGAATTTTTGTTGGGTTAAAATAGGGGTTGCAGAGTACAGAGAACTGGAATGGATCATCTGGATATAAATTTATATTCATATATGGCAGTGTCAACAACACACATGACACAATAAGTTATATATTCATAATTTATGTTAATTTATAAATGAGTAAATATATCTATATAAATCTCCAGGGGAATTTTACTGCCATTACCCTTCTCATATAAGCATTAGTAAATTACTTTTTCTCTGTAGAAAAGTTCTGATTTTTTGAATATTTTTAAACCAAACTTTCCCCTTAGATTTTTGCTGGATATCCAGACACTCTGGGACTGATTGGGAGCTACAAACAGATGGGTTTGGGCTTTTATTAAGTGTAGAATGGTGCTAATTGATAACAATTTTTGGCAGCTGCTTGTTTGGGACATTTCAGTCAAATATTTCAACTCCTGTTGCCATCCCAGGTTAGGAAAGAGGCCTCCAGGGAAAAAGAATTTGTGAAGGATTTGGATGTCTCCCTGCCCAGGTGCTCATCTGAGTTGCTCAAAATCAGACAGGAGCTGTGCCATTAAATTTAGGTTGGTGCTTTTTAAATTCTGTGGAGATGAAAGGTGGACAATTCAGTGTTTCAAATGTTCTATGAATAAAAATAAGCTGGGCATTCTTGGACTGCATCCTTGCCTCACAAAAAATATAAATAATTAAGAGAAATAACTGTGAACAACTGGTTTTAAAAACAAGTGGCTGCTGGCCAAGCATTGATCTCAGCTCATTCTCTCTGCATGACGCACATGAAAATTATGTGTGATCCCCTCATCTCCAGAGTGAACGCTCTTAATAAGCTGTGCTTTGCAGCAGGATGGAAGGGAGAGTTCCATCACAACAAAGAACTGGCAGGAAGAAGGGAATGTGAGGTGATGAAGGTCTTGGGGAGATTTGAAAGGGAATGGGATGTAATTTCCTTTAGCCTGGAGAAGCTTTTGATGTTCCTGCCCTTGCTTCAGTGATTCTGGAATAATCTGATCGTGGCTTCTTCTCCTGGAGGTGCTCACAGAGGTGGCCCTGAGGTGTCAGCTGGCTTGGGATTTTTTGAATCTGCTAAATGATTGGGCTAAGTACAAGTGAGCAGTTTTCATGTTTATAATGGGGTAAAAATGGATGGCAAGTTTGTCTCAGCTCTTAGTAAATGAATATTCGTGGTTTTAACCCAGGTTCTCTCTGAGCAATTAAAAGAAAGAAGCAGCAAAGGGTGATTTTCACCCCTACATCAAAGATCTGCACAAGTCCTGCCTGGATTGAAAGTTCAAGGAGAGTTTTATGGGAAAAACTTGGCAAAGTTCAGGACAAATCCAGGTGTGAATCACTTCTCTGCTTCTGCCTTGTCCTAAAGCTCATGCTGAACCAGATTTGGAAAGGCACTGAATCACCAAAAAGGGATTTTCAGGAGCAAACAAAGTCTCCTCCAGTAGACCCACATTCAGCCACTCCTGAACCCCTGAGACAGAGCTGAGCAGCTGAGGGCCAGGATTGTGCCTGGTTCTGTTCCTCGTTCTGCTGCCCCCATCCACCCCAGTCCAGCTGAGCAGCTCTACCCCAACACCACATCCTGTTCCTCTGGGAGCAAGGGAAGGGATGTGGGATTGCACAGCCAGCCACGGCTCCATTGCATCACTGCTCTGTCACCTGCCTTCCTCCTGCCTCCGTTCCCTTCTCCCAGGCTCCATCCCAAGCCCTCCTACATGTTCTTTTTCTCAGGAATACAAACAAAAGTGCACGGCTTCACGTCTGGGTTCCAGCCCTGAGCTCCCCTTGGTTTCCTCCATCTATTCCCAGCTGCATTCCAGTGTCCCCACAACCTCTCCCTGGAGCTCCATCTCTTCCTCTCCACTTCCAGAGTGATCCAAAACCCACTGGAATCAACAGAACACTTTCTATGGCCTTCCAGGACCTTGTATCCGCTCTTGGATGAGCTCTGTTCCTCTTTAAAACCTCTTCTTTACATAAAGCTTTTCCTTGTGCTTGCCTATGTTGTTTCATACATTCCCAAAGTGAATAATCCTCCTTTTCCTCAACTACTGGCCCTCAATATTTTATTTTCTGGGGTTTTGTTGAAGGAAATGATCCAATGGTTGCTTTAGAGCTGAGTGTTTGGAAAAGTTTCCAGCTGTTCATTACCTGCTCCTCAGCTTAAGTGCAACACTGGCTCTGTTTGTACTACCAGGCTTTAATGTAAAGCAAATATAATATTTTCTCACTGAAATGATGATTGAAACTACCTCAGTAAGCACCAGATGAGTTATTTTTGCTGTGTATTTAAACAGGTCACGGTCTGTCATCTGAGCCTGACTAATGAAACCTCATCACAAATATTTTACATCTCTGCAGCACTTTTTGCCCTGAGAAGATCATAGACTTACTTGGTGTTACAAATGTGTGGCTTCCTTCCTTCCCTTTTCTTTGAAATGTAGGGTAAAAAATCAGTTACTTCATCTTCCCCCTTCTTTAGCTGTGTTCTGCTTAATTATCCTGCCCCAGAGTGATGGAGGCTGTGCAGCTCCAACCACTGCGGGCTGCAGGGAGTTAACTGAAGGCACGGGACCTTGCCATGGATTTCTCAAGAGCCATGAACTTCTTGTAAGTTCTTAACTTGATTAAAGTGATTTTTTTGATGGTTAATTCTCCTCAGAACACACCTGCAGCCCTATTTCTGCCTGTGGCCCCTGTTGTGTAATTGTGTGCACATGTCCAAGCTGTTTAATGTTCTCCATGGCACGAGTGACAAAGCAGATCATTGTGAATTTAGGAGCCTTTCCGTTTTTATTCTTTTTTGGTTTTTTTCTGTTGCAGGTGTTGCTTCTGGTATTGTTTATCCTGGTCCTACGTGAGGGCTGGCTCCCTTTTCCTGAGGGACAGAAAATTCTGCCTGCTCCTACGTGGGGTTGAGCACAATTCTCTGCTGGCTGCAATCCACCAGGGCTCTGCTGCCCATGCACGGGGGCTCCGTTCTCAGAGTTCTGAGGGGTGTGGGGTAGACCCGGAATCATGGAATGGCCTGGATTGCAAGGGACTTTAAACATCGTCCTACTCCAAAGCCACTTCTATGGGCAGGGACCTGTCCCTCCTCCCAGGCTGCTCCAGCCTGGCCTTGGGCACTTCCAGGGATCCAGGAGCAGCCACAGCTCCTCTGGGAATTCTGTCCCAGCTCCTTCCCACCCTCACAGGAAGGAATTTCTTCTAAATATTTATCTAAATGTATATCTATCTAATGTATCTAAACCTACATTTTGTCAGCTTGAAGTCATTTCCCCTTCTCCTGCCCTCCAGGGCCTTGTCTCTCCTCTTCCTGTAGGCCCCACAGTTAATTGTGGAAGGCCACAATGAGGCCACCCCAAAGCTTCTCCTCTCCAGGATGAACAATCCCAACTCTCCCATCCTTTCCTCCCAGCAGAGCTGCTCCATGGCTCTGGTCATCCTGGAGCCTCCTCTGGATCTCTCCAGCAGCTCTGGGTGCTCCCTGTGCTGGGCCCAGGGCTGGGGCAGCTCTGCAGGTGAGGCCTCACCTGAGTGGATCCAACACTCTCCATGAGGCGAACCTGGCCTGGCTGCACAGGGCTCAGAGCACCCTGGGACAGTGGAGGTGTCCCATGGTAGGGGTGGCACTGGATGGGCTTTAATGTCACTCCGACCCAAATTATTCCACGATTCTGCCCATCCTCTCCCTCTCTCAGCCCCACATTGCCCATGGAAGGCTTGGTTCCTGCTTTTTCCCCGCCTCAATTGGGCCCCTGCACTCATCTCCGATCCCTCACAGGAATTCAAGGAAAGCAGCTGAAGGCACGCAGTGATTTTTGTCCTGGCAAACAAGAAAGGGGAAGCAGAACCCTCTCACCCAGATAATCTGTTCTCAAGCCCAATGGGCTCCATTCTTCCCACACACTGAGAACAAACAGAGATCATCTCATTGAGTCACTCTGGCCCGCGCTCCGGGCGAGAGCAGGAACAAAGAAGTGACTGTCCAGCCCAGCTCCCTCTGCAGCTCCCTCTGGCACTGCAGTCAGAGACCAAAATCCCAAATTGTGGTCAGGGAGCCACCAGCCAGGCTTTGCTAAGCTGAGCAGGTAAGAAGGGAAGGGAAGAAGAGAAGAGAAGGTACTTGAAAACAACCCCACACATCCAGGTCTAGGTGTCTGTGGTGAGGTGGGACAGTGCCTGAGTGGCCCCAGGGATTCTTTGACACCATCCTGTAAAATCTTGGGAGCAGCTTTCCCAGAGAATCTGTGGCTGCCCCATCCTTGGAAAGATCCAAGTCCAGGCTGGACAGGGCTTGGAGCACCCTGGGATGGTGAAAGATGTCCCTGCACACAGCAGAGGATGGAAAAAGATGATTTTAAGGTCCCTTCCAACCCAAAGATTCCAGGATTTTAAGATCAGAGAGCACTAAGCAGGTGCAAGTGCAGTTAGGCCTCTCTTGCACCTCCCTCTTACTAATAAAAATCAGACCCCAGACTAACAGTATCCACCTTTAATGTAAAGCTTTATTCACTTAAAATAAACACTTAAACCACTTGGACAATCAGGTGAATTTGAATATTTTGTCCTGTTGGAGTATTCCCATTTTAGGGATGAGGGAACTGGATGTACAAATGGGGTGCGGTTCTCTGCAGTGCCCACCCAGGCTGGTGGAAACTCCTGAGCCAGAGCTTTGGGTTGTGTGGAACAGAGTTCAGGATGAGCTTTATCTCTTGAAAGAAGACAAGGTCTCAGGGAGGTGTTTCCTGGCTGGCTTTGCTGCTTTGCCATTTTACTGAGTTGCTGTTCTGATGTTTTGATGAGAGCAACTCCAATGAAAGCAAAATAAATGTTGAAAAAAACATGAGAAATGTAAAACTGAGACAGAAAAGAGAAAAAAAGCCCCCAAATGGATTCTTTATGTCTTTATTTTAATCTCCTGGCCCTGTTATTTTTTAGGCCTGGTTGATGGTTTTGAAGGCTTGGAGTTGGCAGTCCTGAGTCGTGATCCAAACATTCCTTTTCCCCTAAGAAAGGAGGTGTCCAAAGACAGGATGTGACTTAAGGCAGGTTTTTAATCCTGGTTTACTGGAGCGGGACTTTGGAGGGGTCAGGACTAAGGCCTCAAAGCCTCGCTGGAAGTTTGTAGTGACACAAGTAATTGTTTTCAGGCTCTAAGTCTTTCCTGTGATGAAGCAGCCTAAAGCCTCTGCTCATGATGATGTGCTGCTTCTGGGCATCTGAGAGAAAACTGGTTATAAAGGAAAAAAAAAAAAAAAAAACCAACGAAAAAAAGGAGAGGAAAAAAGAGAGAGAGAAAGAGAGAAAGAGAGAAAGAAAGGAAAAGAATAAATAAATAAATAGATGAGGGAGTAGAGCCCAGTGATTTGGCCATGGAGGGACAACTCCTGGATTCCAAACACCCACAAAAAATGATCCCTCACCTTGTGATCAGAACTGGTTTCGTGTGGCTCACGTTCCCTGGGCCTCCTCCCAGTGCCCTGGGAGCAGGACAGGCCCCGGGCACCCAGCAGGAACAAAGGCCAAGCTCAGCCCTGTTTGCTCACTCCACGCACTGTTGTCTTCCATCAGATAAGCCCCTGGCCAGAGGATGGAATATTTCCAGATCCAAATCAGCCAGAAAAGAAGTGAGACTTCAAGACAAACATCAGAGCTCTCGAGTTTCATCTGTCTTAGGAATGTTCCTGTCATATGATGGGGACCAGGCTGCCATTCCCAGGCACTGAGAGCCTTCTGGTTTCATCCTGCTCCATGCTGTGCCTCTTGCTGCAGGATTTTACCCATGAAACAGCACAAGCAAGGGAAATTTAGGCTGGATTTTAGGAAAAGGTTTTTTACTGAAAGAGTGATAAAGTACTGGAATTGTCTGCCCGGGGAGGTGGTGCTGTCACCATCCCTGGATGTGTTTAAAAAAAATTGGATGTGGCAGTGGGTGGTTTAGTTGAGGTGTTAGGGCTGGGTTGGACTCGATGATCTTGAAGATCTCTTCCAAGCTGGCGATTCTGTGATTCTGATTCTGTGATTCTGTGGAACTAGCAAAGGGGGATGAAGGAATCGGGTACTGGGAGGAAAAGCTGCCCCTGCACTGTTGTGGCTCTGGAACTGCCATGACAGGAGATGTGGGAGGGCTGCAGGCGACAGGAGCCAACCCTGAGGGGACACTCTGGGGGCTGGGGACCAGCAGGTGACAAAATCCTGTGGTGCCTCTCCATAGCCACATGTCCAGAGAGGAGCAGGAGGTTGTTCCAGTGACCTGCCCTGTCAGAGAAAGAAAAACTTACCAACTTGCCTTTATTTTGCTTTCTAAACTGGAACAAAGCCAGGATTTAATGGATGTCATTCAGCCAAAATATATTTACCATCTTTTCCTGCTTTGTCTGTGACTTTTGGCCTGTTGGAGTATTTTAATTGGAGGTAAAGCAAAGACTGCTTAAAAGTGCTGTGGGTATGGGAGCAATTTTTAACCAGGCTGTCCAAAGAGTGCCTGTGCTGAGAGCCAGCCCAAGTGTGCACAGGGACATTCCAAAAACAATCTCCTCCCCAATTATTACCTGAAGAAGGCAAAATTCTGAAAATTAAATGGAGTAAAACAAATTTCCAAAAGCATTTAATTGCATGTACTCAGTTTTACAGAATACCACGTTTATGATCTGACTGCTTTTGAGCCACAAATCCATTTTTTCCTGTTATTTTTGCTGTTTAATTGGAGAAAACAATGAACACCATTTTTACAGCACAGAGGTAATGAAGGATTCCATAGAGAAGGCAGCGCACAGCAGGAATTTCACTTCTCACATCTCAGCACTGCAGGAGATATCCCATGTCCTCCATGGCAGGAATTCCAAGGTCAGTGGCTCGTGCTGTTGTGGTCTTTCCTTGTTTTATTCCAGCTCGTGGCTGTGGCTTCATAAAGCCACCAATCTCCCTCAGCTCATTTGTTTGAGGTTCTGACAGCAGCGATAGCAGCAGGAAAGATTCCCAAATCCCTGCTCTGGATGAAGGTGCTGTGAGAAATCTTTTGGCTTGGCAAACAGTGCAGAGATCTTGGGATGTTTGCTAATCCTGGTCAAACACAGCCATAAAAGCTTTAACAAAAACCAGGGAGAAAACCTCTGGAATTCTTTTCCCACTGTTTTCAGTCTGAAGTGGGGATGGCTTTGAATTTGCACCACTCTCAAGGAGGAAGGGTAGAGGCTCTCCAGGATTTGGAACTTTGAATCAAATCAAGAAGGTTGGAAAAGGCCTCAAAAAATCATCAAATCCAACTTTCAACCAAATCCCACCATTCCTGCGAACTTTTTTGAGTTTTGGACACTTTTTTGATGCTTTTTGGACACTTGATCCCTCGGTGCCACCAACTCTTGGCACCATTGTCCCTAAACTGAGTGTTTTAAAGGTTTCCTGCTGCCAAGGATGAGTTTCTCACGTCACAAAGCACATTTTTCACATCCAGTCTATGAGCTGGTCCTGCTGGCACTGCCACCCTCAGCTGAAGGATTATGAAGAACATTCCAGAAGAAGGGTTGAGCCAGGAGGGGATCAGACTCTTTCCCAGGAAACAGTGTCAGGATGAGAGGAAATGGCCTTAAGTTGCCCCAGGAGAGGCTTAAATTGGATATTAGGGAAAATTTCTTTATGGAAAGGGTTGGAAAGCCCTGGAATGAAGTCCCCATCCCTGGAAAAATTAAAAAAAATGTGTGGATGTGGCACTGGGGGATGTAGTGCTGGACATGATGATCTTAAAGGCCTTTTCCAGCCTCAACAACTCCGTGATTCAATGGGCTTTGACTTGTAGAGAAGAACAGAAGAAAATTTTAAAAGAAACCAAAGAAATACCAAAATCAACCAAAGAAACTTTAAAACAACTCCCCCAAAAAAAGCCCCTTGAAATTCTGCTGGGAACTTGAACCTGCGGCTCCTCACCTGAGTCTTCATTTTGTTGGAATCCAGAGCCAACATTTGGAGTCTTCCTGGTGTGTCTGTGTTGATAAGAGAGGAGGAGAACGGCCCAAAGAGGATTAAACCCCTGAGCAAATACCCCAGGCAATCTCTGCCTTTGTGTCTCCAGCCATTCTGGGTTAAACATTTCCAAACTCCTTTCTTAAAATAAATCAGGGAAGATTTCTGAGCTCAGATCTGATTCCCAGCAAAATTAATGTGGTTTTTTTTTTCCCTCTTGTTTTTGATTGTAAAAATTTGAGAAGGGCACTGTAACCTTGTAAGTTTCAAATCTGAAGCCAGACTTTTTTATTTTTTTAAATTTCATAAAACTTCAGGCAAATATTTAAAAGCAAAAAAAAAAACAAAACTGGTTTCCTTCTGAGCATCTTGGCCTTGGGCAGTTTGAGTTAAAAGGTGCCAGAATTCTCCAAGAAAAGCTGATTTTGCTGTATTTCAACATTCACTGGTGCTATGAAGTAGAAAAACAGAATTAATGAGAAAGAAACATTCAGGAATAAGATGTTTGGAGATGAAGTTGCCCAAGTACTTATTAAATGAACCCTGTAACTTTTAACAACTCTTGTCAGCTATAGAACACAAGAAAAAATGAATAAAAATTTTATATTGTTTATTCATGCTAAAAGTACCCAATTTCAAGAAAGATTCCAGGGTGAGTCCAATAAGGACATGAATAAAATCAGAGGAAATTTGATTTTCTTGAAATGGGCTCTTACTCTCTAATACTCTCTAATACATAAATAATTCCTTGGGCTTTATTCTCAGTATAGGCTTTGATTTATTTTGCACATTATTCTCTACTTACATCGCATTTAACTTTTTATATGTAATTTTTATTGCATTTTAAAAGCAAAAAAACCCTACTTTTTGAATTTCTTGAGTATGAAATTCTGCTGCATGTGATAAAGCAGTGTCAGCAGAAGTTCCTCTGTGTGTTTAACCACTGTGGCTGTCACCATTCAGGAGAATTCTCAATCAAGGGTCGGGATTTGTTGTGGCTATTCCTTGGAAACTGGGATGTGGCACTGGGATCCTTCAAGGGAATTGCTGTGGCTGAGCTCAGAGTGGAGCCAGGCACCCGGAACCGCCCTTTGGTCCTGTTGGAAAAGGATCTGGATCTGGGGCAGCCCCCAAGGGGGAGCCAGGATAAAGTGGGAAAAGCCAAGGGATGGTGGAAAAGATGGATCTTCTGGGTAATTTATATCCATGTTTGGGAAAACTGATGGGATTTTTAATCACAACTCCCACTCCTTTCTGCAGCAGCCACGTGTGTCATTCCCAAACATGGAGATCTCTAAAATATCTGGTTTCTGCTCTTTGGAGGCATTGTAGTCACTCCTGGAGGAGAACTTTGGTGTCACAGAGTCACCAAGGCTGGAAAGGATCTCCAGGATCATCCAGTCCAACCTGTGCCCAAATCCCTGTTCCAAAGCTCCACTTTTGCTCGTTTTTCCAACACCTCTAGGGGTGGTGACTCCAGAACTGCCCTGGGCAGCCTGAGAGCCTCAGCTCCTCCTCAGTGAAGAGATTTTTCCTGATATCCAACCTGAGCTCCCCTGACACAGCTGGAGGCTTCCTCTCCTTGTGCCATCATCTCCTAGAAGAACCTGACCCTCCCTCTGCGCAAAATCTGATTGCAGAGAGCAGCCTGGATAAATCCAGAGCTCTCAGGACATTCCTGCTTCCAGGGAATGGTGAATGAACCTGAGTTAAGGGTTGATTTCTCTGTCGTTATTCCCTGACCACAGAGTGGGAAGAGCCCAGGGTTAAGCATTTCCCTTTAACCTCCCATAATGAGCTTTTTGTTGGTGTCACAGTCACGTTCTGAGTAATCTCCTGCCCTGGCACCCAACCTTTATCCTGAGGAAAGGAAAAGCCTCTCCTTGGAAGAACTGGAGCTCGAGTGAACAATTCCAAGTGCTGTCTGTGCTCAGCATCTCCACTGAGAGCTGGAAAATTCCAACAAAAGGTTTTGTATGAGGAGTGTGAGAAACCTCCGTGCTCGTGGTGACGTCTGGAGAGTGAACCCATGGCAGTTCATCCCATAACCAAAGCAGGAATATCCCTGCAGTGACATCAGCTGCTCCTGGTCCTTTCTCTGCCAATTAGGACAGAAATGTCATGGAATCCTGGAATGGTTTGGGATTGAAGGGACCTTAAAGCCCATCCAGTGCCCCCCTGCCATGGGCAGGGACAGCTCACACTGTCCCAGGTTGCTCTAGGTCCAGCCTGGCCTGAACATCACCTCAGATTGGGGCAGGTTGGGTGCTATTGATCATTTTCCCCCTTTTTTTACCTTGTGCAGCTGGATCCGGCATTCCAGGGAACGCTGCAGCCCTTGCAGGGTGATCCCTGCCCACGAGCAAGCCCTGCACCAGCAGGCACCAGTTACACCAGTGCCTGTCCACTGGACAGGGAGCAGAGCTCCCCAGACCTGGAGTTATCCTGGAAACCTCATTTCCACTGTCAGCTTTCCTACAAAACCCTCTTGGAATGGCAGCCAGGCCACTCAGAGAACTGCCAAGATAACGACTTCTCCAAACAGCTCTGTTTGTCCTGCAATTTATCCAGTAAATTGCCCTGTCTGAATGAATTTGATGGGAAACAATCCTGGTCATGGATCACAGCTTGCAGCATGTCCCCAGCTGCCACATGTGCCCCTATTTGAACCAGAGCAAACCTAGGCCTCAGGAGGTGTTATTTGAAATATCTGAAATTTATTCAGCATGGCTCAAAAAATCAGTGCTGAGAGCAAATTGCTATGACAGCAGCATTGGGCAAAAATCTGGGCCATGAGTTCTCTGCCACCTCGTTGTTATTTGCATTAATTTGAGTTTCTTTGGATTCAGAATTCCTTGGAAAAGTTTTGTCAAGAAATAGCGAAGTCATGGAGATCAGTATCTGTCATTCTTTTTGATAAAATCCTAAATTTTAATCCACCACTTCTGTGCCTTTTTAAACTGAACCTCCAGATTTTATCCTTCCAAAACTTGAGGGAATGGGTGGAGTTGCTGTAGGGAATGAAGCATTAAAGAACTTTTTGTTCCAGTGTGGTGTCCTTTGCTCCTGCCTCATCCTCACAACCACTGCCCATGGGCACACCCACCCAGATGGCAACAGCAGGTCCCTAAAAATCCATTTTTGGCAGGCTTGGATGCATTTCTTGAATGTTTCCTTTCCGCTCCTCGTTCCCACACACGGCAGGGACACACAAAGGCACCTTCCCTCCCTTCCTCACTCACACTCTGCTCTGTTTCTCACACAAAAGGAGCTTTTTTCATCACTCTGTGAGAGGAAATACCTGAATTACAACAATTTTTTCCCTGTCTGTGCATGGGTGCCACCCCGGCACAGAGCTGAGGTACCAGGGAGCCTTGGGGACACACAGAGGGACACACACCTGTGCTTGGAGGTGCACAGGGACAAGAACAGAAAAGAGATTCATCATTTTCAACCAGAAAGCTCTCATTTATAGGGCAAAAGTAGAACAAATAGCATTTTTCTTCTGATCAGGAATGTGTATTTAATCCTTTCTGTGAACATTTCTGACCTTCTCCCTCACTGGTCCATGTTTTTCATCCAAGAACAAGCAGCTGAAGATCAAACTCCATGTTTTACCCAGGAGACTCCAAATGGGAGGCTTTGGTACCAGGCTGCAGCTTTTAAAGGCATTTAAAGCAGTTTTAGAGGCATTGAAATTTTCCCTGTGACACAGGAATGCTCAGGCTGAGCTGCCTCAATTAGCAGTTTAGTAAATGATTAATTGCATGAGGCAGGCCAGGCCATTTTAAAAGCTGCATAAATATTAATAAATCTGTTTTACAAGGTAGGAAACAGAAGAGCCAAGCAATGACAGAGCTACAGGGATGGACTGTAGTGGGGATAACATCGGGATTGGTGCTGAATTCCAGGGGCAGCTCCCAGGGGGGATCTGGGAGTGAGGATCAGTGGGGATCACTCACCAAATTCCCTGGGAATACAGAGACTAAAAGCCAAGGAGGATAAGCCAAATTTTACTGAGCTGGGGGAGGAATTAGCAGAATTAGCAGTGATTTAGAGGCCACATCATCCTTCTCTTGCCCCAAAGTGCATTTCAGGCTTCTCAGCACATCATGCTGTTAAAATTTAGAAATGAATGTCATGTGAGGATTTCAGTACAGCTGAAGTGCTTCAGAGAAGTTTTGCAGAACTGAAATTTACCTTTGCAAATATTTTGAACAGCACTGCAGACTCCAAGTTCCCTTTCACGAAGGGCTTTGTTCATCATGTACCAGGACAAGGTAAAACAGGAAAAGCGGAGGGTGAGAAGCTGAAGTGATCACAGAGAGTGAACAAAGCCGGCTCCAAACGTTTTTAAAAAGTCCTTAAGATAAGGATTTATTGCTGCCCGGGTTGAGCTGTGCCAGTCTCACATTGCTGACTAATTCCCCTCGCTGGTTACAAACCACTGACTCCAGATTTGCGTCATCGAAGGCGCTGAGTCCGAATAAAGGCGGAGAAATCGTGGCTGAAATATTCCCTGGAAGACGCTTCTGTAAGGAGAAGGCTTTGCCTGCTCTCAGCCGTATCGATGTGCTCACATTGGCACCCCTGCAGTGTCAGAGCCACCTCCGGCCCCTGGGCAGGATTTTCCCAGGTGAGAGGGAGCAAGGGACACCTGTGTGCCCGTGGCATCTCCGTGTTCCTCTTGAACGGCGACGAGGAATTGCCCTTGAATAGCTCCTTTAATACCCTTTGAAGTCAGCAGTTATTATGGCAAGAAGAATCTTGTTTACTTTACCCTCCCTGCATCTTGGGCAATTGTCTCTGGTTTCCTCATTTTGGGTGTCTGACAGCGCTGCCTGTTTTCCTTGGGGGGGAGTGGGGGGCGGCGCAGGAAAGAGGTACAGGACGTTTAATTCTCTTTTTTTGTCATCTTCCTGTCCTTCAGTGAGAAATTCTGCTGCTGACAACTCATCTGTGCTCTTATTGATGCAGGACATCCCACTGCTGTTGTTTGTCAGCGCAACTGTGCTCAATTTCATCAATAATTTTCAACACATACCAGGTTTTTAACTCTTGATTCATATTTTCCCTTTCAGAAAAGCAGATTTTGTGCACATGTCACTCTTAAATATTGCAGATTTTCTGATAGGAAACTCTAGGCGTGTTAGGTGTCGCTCTGAAAACTCAGCTTTTTTTGGAGCTTGTTGACATAATTTCTAAAGACTTTCCCAAGACAGTAACTGTAAACATAGATATGTATACATTCTTTCTGATACATGTCTTTTGATGGACATCACTCACAGCCAGTGCGGTTGAGAAAGCGTTATCCTGACCATCCAATCCCTGGCCATGGTCAGAAACCTATAAATTGTGAGAGAAGAAATAAAGTCTCTTTCCTTCGTCGTACCTTGAGCTGCATCTGTGTGACTTATTTTGTGTCCAACAGCGACCGCTAGGATGGCTGGATTGCAAGGATGAAAGAACAAAAGTAATTGTGCTCTACTGTATCCGTAACTTTCAATGGATGCCAGGTTTTTAACTCTTAATTTATGTTTTTCTAGGTGCTTCCAGAAAAGCAGATTTCACACACATCTCACCCTTAAATATTGCAAATTTTCTGACACCAAACCCATTGCAAGGCTGCGAGAACAAAACAGGAACACTGAGAAATGACTGCTAAAAATAGAACAGTCGGGAGAGAGGAAGGATGTGGGAGGAAAGGAGATGAAAGAGAAATTCTCTCAAAGCTTTTAGTGAGGGTCGGAGAACGAGCTGTAAAAATCCTGCATGGCAGAGTGACTGCACCTCCTCGGGATGAGTCAGTCCAAGGGAGATTTGTGCCCTCAGGTTTGGAGAGAAGCTAATCAGGATAGAAAAAAAACGCGGAGTGATGCCTCAGGGTTTCAGCTTTTCCATTTCCCAGGTATTTGTGACCCTGCAGCTCTTCAGTGTGGAACTCCAAACTCCACACCCAGCAGCAGCTGCTGCTTCCCCACTTTGGGCAGACACAGCAATTCCTCTCCAGGCCTGGCAGCCAAGGACACCTCACTGCCTCAGGCCCCAGAGATGCAAACAAAAGGGAGCTGGGGGCAGCAAACTTGGGGGAAATCCCTTCATTCCCTGCAGCTGCAATTGGGAGATGAACCCCGATGTGCAAATGGACCAAATTTATAAAAGTGGGAAACCCGTGACTTTCTGTCCATTTTTGGGTGTGTTTTGGCTGCCTGAAATGCACCTGCAGGCCCTTCCATAAATAGAACTGCTTTTTATTCCCTGAATTTTGTCTGGCCTCTGTTTTTAGGGAGCCCAAAAAGGCATCACCAAGCTCATGTGCCCTGGCTGTGACAGCATTTGGGAGCTGAACAGGGACAGCTGATGGCACAGAAGTCACTTCCCAACTTCCCAGGTGCTCCCAATTTCACATTACCCAGGGGGATTTGAAGCCCCCTGGAAAAATCTCTCCTCACTGGGATATTTCAGGCTCACAGGGAGGAGTCATTGGCCAAGGGCAAAATTTGAATCATTTCATAAAAGTGTAAAACTTAAGCAGAGAAAGTTGAATTTCCAAACTTAAATGGTTTCATGGAGAGTGGGTTTACCTTCAAGCATAAAATCCTGGATTCCTGGAAAGGTTTGGGTTGGATGGGACCTTAAATCTCATCCCATTTCACCCCTGCTGTGGCAGAGACACCTCCCACTGTCCCGTGTGCTCCAAGCCCCTTCCAACCTGGCCTTGGACACTTCCAGGAGTCCAGGGGCAGCTCCTGTGGGAAAGCTGTGCCAGGGCCCCATAAATCAGAGATAAACGAGGGTGCAGGGCAGAGATCAGGATCCAGCCCTCGTTCCGGTGTAACAGAGTATCCAGGATTGGAGACGTCAGTGTCATTTCAGTTCTTACTGAATTTTTATTACCTACTGATTAGGGCTGGACAGGAACTGCTGGTTCCTGATAACCCCACGTTCCTGAAACCCTCCCTGCAACAGCTGTTGGGCCACCTTTGGGAAACATGTGGAAATCATGTTCAAAATTAAATAATTCCTTATTCATATTTGGTTCAGCTGCCTCAAGGAACAGGGGATATTGGAGCAGGGAAAATCCCCTTTAATCAATTAGTGTGTGATTAGAGTACAAAACCCTCAGAGTTCTTTTCCAACCTAAATAATTCAATTTTTCCATGTTAATGCTCAGTTTTTTGGTAGGTTGGGACAGGTGATGTGCTTGGGAGGTGAGGATTGGAGCTTGTACTTTTAGTGGTGGCTTGAAAATGCCTTTTTTTTGTCTGTTGATGCTTGTAGAAGAGGGTCTGAAGGGATGCAGGGTGCCCTCACTGGTTAGATATTGTCAGGATTACCTAATGAGGGTATGGATTAATTTATGAGGCCTGGAGACTTCCAACAGGTCTGGAAGAATGGGAAAAATTACCAAGTGAAACATCCTCTCTCTCTCCTTTGGTCCTTTAATGTCAGAAAGACTCAGGGTGTGCACAGGGGCAGGGCACAGCTGTGTCCCCTCATTGTGCCTGTGCCATCTCTGTCCCCTCATTGTGCTCTTGCCCAGTGCCTGTCCCAGCTCTGTCCCCGTGCCCTGTGCCTGTCCCAGCTCTGTCCCCTCATTGTCCCTGTGCCTGTACCTCTCCCAGAGCTGTCCCCACTCTCTCCCGTGCCCGTCCCTGTCCCCTGGGCAGGGATGGCAGTACCCTCGAGCTGCGCGCTGTGTGTTGCTGCCATCCAGAGCCTGCTCAGGTGAGCTGCACTCGGGGCTGTTCCGCTGCTGCTCCCGCACCTGCCAGGTGGAGGCGGGGAATTGGAAATGCCATAATTAAGGGATGAGGTCCCAAACCAGCAATGCCTGGAGTGGGTTTAATTCTGTATTTTCTCATTCTCTCTTCCCCCAGGTGCCTTTAGTAAGGGGAATGTGATCTCATCAAAGAGAGCTGCAGGAGATCCCTGCTGACAGATTTGCATTTTTATTACCTGACTATTTAATGTCTCAGTCGTTCTGGATGAAAAGCAGGATTAATCCAGGCTGCTGGGTGTTTAAGTGGGAAGGGAA
>NC_031790.1:2101084-2127961 GCF_001522545.3 Parus major
TAACCTCTTGCAGTCCAAAAATTTCGCACAAAAGCTGGCTTCTAAGCCCCATCCTTGTCCTGCATTTTGGCAGATCTCACCCTTACAAGCTCTCGTGGGTGAATCAGCACCTTCTTGCAAACATCATTTGTCATGCTGGCTGCCAAGTGCTCCGGAGATCTGCTTCTGCCGAGATAGTCTCACCTCTTGTGGTTACCTTCTCTGAGCTCCAGAGCCCCGGCTTCTGCTTTGCTTCATCTTAATGCAACTGGAAAGCTTTTTCACTGCGTTTGGCAAGGAGAACATGTGCCAAGATAGCACATATTTTTAGAGCTTACCTTTGCAACTTGTGCACACAAGGATTTGCAGCACTCTTGCACAGCTGGTGTGGCAGGCTTCTGCTCTCCAGAATACATTTCTCTGCATCTCGGAGCCTAAGGGAATGCGCAAGCATTTCCACAGAGGACAGCAACAGCAACAAGTAGTAGCATGAGGAAGCTGTGGCAGAACTCCTTCCAGACGACAGCTAATGTCAATTCGTGCATGTGTTAGAGCGGCAGTTACGTTCCTCTTGCAGTCCGAAATCTTTGCACAAAACCCCTCTGCTAAGCACCTTCCTTAACAGCTTCCTCGCAGCGTTCCCTCTTTCAAGTGGCCAGATGCGTACCGTCTTCTTTTTGCACACATCGTTTGTCATGCTGGCTGCCAAGCGCTCTGGAGAGCTGCTTCCACCAAAATAGGCTCACCTCTTGCCGTTACCTTCTCTGAGATCTGGAGCCACGGCTTTTGCCTTTCTTGATCTTAATGCAAGCGGAAAGCTTTTCCACAGTGTCTGGTGAGGAGAACGTGTGCCAGGACAACATATATTTTTGGAGGTTACCTTTGCAGCTTATGCAAACAAGGATTTGCAGCACTTCCTTACACAGCTGGTGTGGCAGACTTCTGGGCTGCACAGGGCATTTCTCATAATCTCGGAGCCTAAGGGATAGTGCAAGTGTTCCCAGAGAGAGCAAAAACAGCAACATGTAGCAGCATGATGAAGCCATGGCTGCACTTCCTCCAGATGACAGCCAACATCAATTGGGCAGGGAGGCTTGAGGCAGCTACGATCCTCTTGCACTTTGAAAGCACAGCACACAAGACGGCTGCTTAGTGTCCTCCTTAATAATTTTCTAGCTGTGGTCACACTTAAATGCTCCCAGGCGCGAAACGGTGAGTTCTCACACACATCGTTCTTGGTGCAGGATGCCAAGCATTCCAGAGTCCTGATTCCACTGAATTGCCTCTTACAGTTACCTTCTCAGAGCTCTGGAGCCCTGCCTCCTTCGCCTCTTGGTCCCAATGCAAGAGGAGAGTGTAGCCGAGTGTGCGCAGACGTGTCCGGGTGTTCTCAGGTGTGTTAAGGTGTGCCTTGGTGTTCAGAGTTTTGACCAAGTGTGCTGCAGTGCTCGAGTGTTCCCAGCTGCTCTTCAAAGTGCTTAGGTGTGTTTGGGTCTACCCTGGTGTACCCAGCTGTGCCTGGATATGTTTAAAAGTTCGCAAGTGTGCTAAGGTTTGCCATGGTGTACCAAGGTGTACCTAGGAATGCCATGATAACCCAGGTATGCTCAGGTGTTTCCTGGAGTGCTCACGTGTGCCAGAGTGTTCCCACCAGCTTCCAGAAGTACCCAGGTAGGCCCAGAGATGTCCACGTGTGCCCAGGTGTCCCCAGGTGAACCCAGATAAGCTCAGGTGTGCCCAGGCATTCCCACGTGTACCCAGATGTTGCCAGAAGAGCCCAGGTGTGCCCAATTATGCTAAGGTGTGCCCAGGAGTGCCCAGCTATACCCGGGAGTGCCCAGGAGAGCCCAGGTGTGCCCAGGAGTTCCCAGAAGAGCAAAGGTAGGCCCAGAGGTGCCCATGTGTGTCTAGGTGGACCAAGGTGGGTCCAGGTGTGCCCAGGTGAGCCCAAATATGCTCAGGTGTGCCCAGGTGTTCCCAAGTGTACCCAGGTGTGCCAAGGTGTCCCCAGGTGTGCCATGGTGTGCCCAGGTGTGCAAGGGCAGGCTTAGATGGGCCCAGCTGTGCCCAGGAATGCACAGGTGTTCCCAAGTATACCCAGGTGGGCCCAGGTGTTCCCAGAAGTGCCCAGGTGAGCCCAGGTGTACTTGGGTGTGTCCAGGAGTGCCCAGGTGGCCCCAGGTGAGCCCAGATGTTCCCAGAGGTGCCCATGTGTGATCAGGTGAACTTGAGTGTGTCCAGGTATGTCCAGAAGTGGTCAGGTTGTCTCAGAGGTGCCCAGGTGTGCCTACATATATCGAGGTGTACTCAGGTGTTCCCAGAAGTGCCTATGTGTGACCAGGTGTACCTGGTGTACCTATATGTACCAGGTGTACCCCAGGTGTGCCCAGGAGTGCCCAAAAGAGCCAAGGTAGGCCCAGAGGTGTCCAGGTGTGTACAGGCAGGCCAAGGTGTGCCCAAGTGTGCCCAGATATGCTCAGGTGTGCCCAGGAGTTGTCAGGGGAGCCCAGGTTGGCCCAGAGGTGCCCAGGTGTGCCTAGATGCACCCAGGAGTGCCTAGGTGTTCCCAGAAGTGCCCCTGTGTGACCAGGTGTACCTGAGTGTGTCCAGGTGTGCCCAGGAGTGCCCAGAGTAGCCGAGGTAGGCCCAGAGGTGTCCAGGTGTTCTAGGTGGGCCAAAGTGTGCCCAGATGGGCCCAGGTGTAGCCAGATATGCTCAGGTGTGCCCAGGTGCTCCCATGTGTACCCAGGTGTACCCAGGTGTGCCAAGGTGTTCCCAGGTGTGTGCAGGTGGACCCAGGTGTACTTGGGTGTGTCCAGGTGTGCACAGGAGTGCCCAGGTGAGCACAGGTGTTCCCAGTGGTGCTCAGGTGTGTCCAGGTGTTCCCACATGTACCCAGATGTTCCCAGGAGAGCCCAGGTGTGCTAAGGTGTGCTAGGGTGTTCCCAGGAGCGTCCAGAAGTACCCAGGAGCGGCCAGGAGAGCCCAGGTGTGGCCAGGGGGGCCCAAGTGTGTCTTGGTGAACCCCAGTGGGCCCTGATGTGTTCAGTGTTGCCCTGGAGTAGCAAGCTGTGCCCAGGAATGCCCAGATGAGGCGGGGGAGTCTCAGAGGTGTCCCAGTGTGCCCAGGTGGACCAAGGAGTACTCATGAGTGAGAAGGTGTACTTGGGTGTGTCCAGGTGTGCCCAGAAGTGCCCAGAGGAGTGCAGGTAGGCTCAGAGAAGCCCAGGTGTGCCTAGATGTACTCAGGTATGCCCAGGTGTCCCCAGCAGTGCCCATGTGTGGCCAGGTGTACTTGGGTGTGTCCAGGTGTGACCAGGAATGTATAGAGGTGCACAGGAAGGCCCAGAGGTGTCCAGGTGTGCCTAGGTGGGCCAAGGTGTACCCAGGTGTGCCCAGGTGGCAAGGGCAGGCTTAGATGGGCCCAGGTGTGCCCAGGAGTGCCCAGGTGTTCCCAAGTATGCACAGGTGGATACATATATGTCCAGGGGTGGCAAGGGAGGCCCAGGTGTGCCCAGGAGTGCATAGATGGGCGCAGCTAGACACAGATGTGCCCTCAAGTGCCCAGCTGTCCCCAGATAGCCCAGGTGTTTCCAGGTTTGTCCAGGTGTGTCAGGGTGTGCCCAGGTGAGCCCAGGTGATCCCAGATATGTTCTGGTGTACCCAGCTGTGCCAAGGTGTTCCCAGGTGTGCCACGGTGTACCCAAGTGTGCAAGGGCATGCTTAGATGGGCCCAGGTATGCCCAGGACTGCACAGGGGTTCCCAAGTATGACCACGTGGACACATAGGAGCCCGGGAGTGCCCAGGTGGTCCCAGAAGTGCCCAGGTGAACCCAGGTGTACTTGGGTGTGTTCAGGTCTGCCCAGGAGAGCCCAGGTGAGCCCAGATGATCCAAGGCGCACCCAAGGCGTGCCAGGGTGCACCAAGGGGAACCCAGGTGTCCCCATTTGTGCTAGGGTGTGCCCAGGAATGCCCAACAGTACCCAGGAGCACCAAGGAGAGCCCTGGTGTGCCCTGGGGGCCCAAGTGTGTCTTGGTGAATGCCTGTGGGCCGAGGTGTTCAGTTGTGCCTTGGAGTGCCCAGCTGTGCCCAGGAAAGTCCAGGGGTCCCCAGAATTGCTGACATGTGCCCAGGTGTGCCCAGGTTTACCCAGAAGTGCCCATGTGTGACCAGGTGTGCCTCGGTATGTCCAGGTGTGCCCAGGTCAGGGGATCCTAGGTTGGCCCAGAGTTGCCCAGGTGTGCTTAGGTGCACCCAGGTGTGCCCAGGTGTTCCCAGAAGTGCCCACGTGTGACCAGGTGTACATGGGCATGTCCAGATGTGCCCAGGTGTGCCCAGAGGATCCCAGATAGACCCAGAGGTTTCCAGGTGTGCCTAGGTGGGCCAAGGTGTGCCCAGGTGAACCCAGATATGCTCGGGTGTGCTCAGACGTTCCCACGTATACCCAGGTATGCCAAGGTGTGCCCAGGTGTGCTGGGGTGTATCCAAGTGTGCCAGGGTGTCCTTGGGTGTTTTCAGGTGTGATCGGGGGTGTCCAGGTGAGCCTACAGGTGCCCAGAGGTTCCCAGGTGTGCCTGAGTTTGACAAGGTCTTTCCCAGGGGTGTCTAGGTCAGCCCACTTGTGCAAAGAGGTTCCCAAGTGTGCTTGGGTGGTCCCAGGTGTTCCCAGGAGTTCCCAGGTGTACCCAGATGTGCTCAGGTGTGACCAGGTGTACCCAGCTCTGCCCAGTTGTGCCCAGGACTGTCCAGGGGAGCCCATGTAGGCCCAGGAATGCAAAGTTTGCCCAGGTATGCCGAGCTGTGACCAGGTGTTCCCAGGAGTGCCAATGTGTGACCAGGTGTTCCCAAATATTCCCAGATGTGCCCAGGTGTTCCCAGGTGAGCCCAGGTGTGACCAGGTGTTCCCAGGAGTACCCAGCTGTGCCCAGGAGAGCCCAGGTGTCACCAGGTGGTCCTAGATGTGCCTAGGTGAGCCCCAGTGGTCCCAGATGTGCTGAGAAGTGCCCAGATGTGTCCAGATGTGCCAGGGAGGGCCCAGGTGGGCTCAGGTGGGCCCAGGTGTGATGAGATGTGAACAGGTGTGCTCAGATGTTCCCAGAAGTGACCAGGTGTATTTGGGTGTGTCCAGGTGTGCCCAGGAGTGTCCCGGGGAGCCCAGGTAGGCCCAGAAGTGCCCAGGTGTGCCGACATGTACCCAGGTGGGCCTAGGTGTGCCCAGGTGGGCCCAAAAGTGCCCATGTGTGACCAGGTGTACTTGGGTGTGTCCAGGTGTGCCCAGGTGTGCCTAGAGGTGCCCAGGTGTGCCTAGGTGGGCCCAGGTGTGTCCAGGTGGTCCTAGATGCTCTCAGTTGTGCCCAGGTGTTCCCACGTGTACCCAGGTGTTTCCTTATGTGCCCAGGTGATCCAGGGTATGCCCAGTTGAGCCCACATGTGCCCAGAGCCCACGGGAGGGAGGCATACACTTTGTTTTCACGGAAGAAGAAAATCACCTTTGTGTTCAGTGTCTTCATTGGATGTTCAGAGGTGAAAAGGAAGAAGAAACTATGGCAACATTTAAATGCACCAGTGGAGCTTCATAAAGAAGGAATTCAGCTTTTTCCTGGAGATTACCTGAAAAAATTGAGGGACAAAAAATCACCCTTCATTATTTTATACAATCACATCATGGAACCATGGAATCCCAGAATCGTTTGGGTGGGAAGGGACCTTAACCTTCACCCCTGCCATGGGCAGGGACACCTCCCACTGTCCCAGGTGGAGCCAGAGGCAGGGAAAGCAGCTTGGAATCTGGGAACCTCCTCCTGTGCCTCGTTTTTATTTTTTTTCCCTCTAAACAAAGATTCAGTTTGATTTGTGGCTGTTGCTGGACAAGGAAAGTACAAAGCAAGGAAAGCTTTCAACAGCCTAAAAATAAACTCTGTTATTGTCATTTTTTATGAATATTTTACAAAGGATGGGATTTCTTCATCTTCAGCATCACTGGAAACACCAGGCACGATTTTTCCATATTAAAAGAAATCCGTCATTATTTATTTTTTTTGGTCTTTGCTGAATTCTGTGAGTTTTTGAGCTGCTTGCTGACATCTGACATTGCTTTGGGATCACACTTGGACAAGAGCTTGGGCACACATTTGCTTTTGCTTTGGGGTAGAGGGACCTTTCCCAGCTCAAATTCCTTTTGTGTGCATCCCAAAGTGATAACACCAAGGACAATCCATCCATCAGCCCCCAGCTGGGATAACCACAAGGAATGACCTGTTCCTGTTTGTTGTCACCATTAAAGAGGTGGTTGGAGCTGGAAGTTGGCAAATCTCATCCTTCCCTTCCTATTTATAACCTCCCATCTCCCTGACTAATGCCAGTGGGATTTAATTCCAAATCCGTATTTCCTGAAGGGGGTGGAAAATGGGATTGTGCCTCTCACAGATGATGCTGGAGAACAGCAAAAGTATCCCAGCTCCTCCAGGAACACAGCACATCCACGGGATGCCGGGGAGACAAAACAAAGGGTGTTTCATCCATTTGTTCAGTGATAATGAACTCATTTGGGAGAGCCAAAGTACCCACACACACAAAAATGCACCAAAACAAACAACGAGGGAATATTCTGTACATAATTCAGAACAGCCATGGGATGGAAAAGAAAATAGACATGTCCTGGGCAATGTTTTTTCATATGTGCAAGGAATACATTCCTTTTCCCTGTGCTGGAGTTATGAATTTGTCAGGGTTCACGTTTTTCCTCTTATTATTTCTCATCCTTAAAGGTCATCAAGCTCTAAAAGCCTGGCCTGTCTGCATGTGTGCTCTAATCCAGAAACCCCTGAGTGACCTAGGATTCAGTGCCCCTGAATGGGACCAGATGGATCCTCCTGCTCTGCCCTCAGGTTCTGAGGTGAGGGGCACGATGGATTCTGGGAATGGCAGGGCCAAGGTTTCATGGAATACATGGCATTGTTCATGACAGAATCATGGGATATCCTGAGCTGGAAGAGACCCCTGGAATGGTTTATCCTGCACAGACACCCCAAAATCCCACCCTGGGCATCCCTGGAGCACTGTCCCAACGCTCCTGGAGCTCTGGCAGCCTCGGGGTTGTGCCCATTCCCTGGGCAGCCTGGGAAGTGCCAGCTCCCACTGGGGGAAGAGCTTTTCCCAAAATCCAACCGTTCCCTGCTCTCCAGCCTGAGCTTCCCTGGCACAGCTCTAGCCTTTCCCTCGGATCCTGTCACTGCCCACCATTCCATCCCAAACCATCAGCTCTCTCAGTCTTCCATCATCCTGGAGAAATGAGCTCTTTGGTTGGCCATTTTCTCCTGGGAATAAAAGCCGTGAGGCAAAACCCCTGTGAGCTGCCACATCCAGCACGGAGTGAGATGTGGATCTTGCTCCTCACACAGCCTGTAGAGTGAGGAGATTTCCCTGCCCATTTTAACCCTTCAGCTGGGTGTCTTTCAGCAGTGTGGAGGAGCTGGATGCCGAGTGTGGCGTTTCCCCCCTCTCTCACAAGAAGTTGGGCTCAGTGTGCTGTGTGGTGAAACACGACTGTGACCTGGCTGAGATGTGCACAGGGATAGATTCCGAGTGAAAATGGAGCTGTGTAAAAGCCAGACCTTGCTGCTGGTCCAGGAAAAGCCCTGGATTAACCAGATTTTATTCAGTGATGGCCAGGAGTGATTTGCTGTAGGTGAGGTTCCTTTGCTGAGACTAACAAAGGTTCCAGGCCCCATCCTTCCCCAAGTCATCAATCTTATAGATCCTATAGATCCAACCAGGGGAGGTCACACGAGCCTTGGAGCTCCATCTCCACTCTTTATATTCCACTCTGACACCAGCACTCATCCACTGATTTATTTTTTTTAATGTTCCAAATGGACACTAAGACAATTTTTAGGAAAATGTGGTGCTGTGGGGATCTCCACAAAGGCCAGACCTCTGAGCTTGCTCAGGCCCCCTCTGCTGCTCCTGTTTGTAACTTTATCCTGGAGTAAACCCTCTTTACTAAAACTTTTGTGAGCCCCAAAGTCCTCTCCTCTGACTGGGAGAGAGGAAAAGGGTTGTTAAACCCCCTGCATAGTTTGGTTGTACTTTTCTCCTAAATATAACCCTTTTTTTTTTGCTTTTGGGCATCACCTCCCTGCTGGAAGCTGTTCCATGAGGGTGAGACCTGGTGGGGTTGATCTGCAGGTACTTCCAGATCCGTCCCTGTGCCACTGGAGCTTGGTCTGTGGTGCAGGATGGGGAATCCACATTTCCGAGCAAGGTCTAGATGCACCCCTGGGCCCCTGGCACAGCCTGGGTTTGCTAAAATCCCCTCTGGAGAGAAATCTGTGCTGTGCTGCCCTTCACTTGTTATTAATCATCTGCCTGAGTCAGAACTTGTAACCCTGAGCCTCTGCTCTGACAGCAGATAAAGTGAGCAGCCTTACAAGAAAGCTTGTGTAAGAGGAGGAGGGATTTGGAAACCTTTTGGCAGGGTTGCTTTGTCCAAACAATGCTTTGGACCAGAAAGCTTCAGGGAAATGGCACCTTCTGGCCCCAAAAAAGCTCAAATCCCTCAGTTGGGAAGTAAAGCTGGCACTGAAATCCCATCCCACACTCTGGAATAGCTGAACACAGGTTTTATGGCAAATCCGAGATCCAGGAGTCTCCATCTTGTTATGATTTACAGGGACACACAAACTGAAGAGGGAATTGTATTCCTATGAGCGGGGTCATGTTTGTTATTTGAAGCCAGCTAGAATGTGCTGTAATTCATTTGCTTCATTGTTCTGGGGCTTGTTTGCCCTCCTCTTTTTATTTTATTCTCTCCCCCCAAAGCTAAAGCAAACACTTGCACTGCTGTGTGAGGGACTGAGAATGTCCTGTCCCCTGGAGGCACCAATAAGACCAAGATTAATTTTTATCCTGACTCTACAGAGTCAGAATCCCAAAGACATCAGCTGGGGAGCCACACTGGGCTGTTTTCCCAGCTTAAGGAATAACAAGGTGTGTCCAAGCCTGAAATAACTCTTTTATTGCAGTTCTAGAGCACAAAACCAGGCTCAATCCTTCTTGCTCTGGGTTTGAGGCTCTCCCAGAGAAACCATGGCTGGCCCAGGTTTGAATATTGAACAGTGCAATGTCCAATTTTTTATGGAACATGCCCATGGAAGAACTGGGGATGATAAAGGACATTAAAGCCAACTCTTGGTTGATGGCAAAATGCCCCAAGAACTCAAGAATTGGCCCTAAATTGGTCACAGCTGAAGAAGAGATTTGAGTTGTAGCTACACAGGGAAGGGAATTGGCTGGAAATGGGGTTTGTGCTTCCAAAGTGGGGGATCCATCCATGCACTAAAAGGGTCTTTGCTCCTGGGAATCTCAGATGTTTCAGTGATGAGGGGGAGGCAGAGAAGCTTCTGCCCCGCCCCTCCCCCCATCATCTGTTGGGAGACTGGGAACAAAATGCAGCCAAAATCACTCAGAAAATTGGTGACAGCAACTAAATTTGGGGTTATTTTCTCCTTTTTTGATTTAAAACTGGTGAAGCTCTTCAGAAGTTTCTCCTCTGCTTTACAATTTGGGGTTGGGAGGAGGTGGAAAATGGGAAGTCAGGAAGGAGAGGAAAGGGTTCTGCCTAAATCCCCCAGATTAATTGTTGGATTTCTCTGTGGGGTTTAAGTCCGTGGTTCCAACTAAAAGATTTTCTACTGGAGGCAGAGATGTGAGATAGAAAGATGATCCAAAGCATCAAAAGAGGGGATGGATTAAATGGAGAATAAAAAGGGAAAGAAATTAGGAACTTTTGTGGTTATGTGCTAGGAGCTTTGGAAAATCATGCTCAAATTGGAAGCATGTGCTCAGAAAGTTACAACATAGGTATTGCAAAAAATGAATTTTTCCCAGAGGAAGGGGAGGAATTGGGATTCAGAATTATGAAATTATCTGGGGCAGAGCTCTGGTCTTCTGCACAGGAGAGCAAACTGGGGATGGAGACCAAACCTAGCCCCTGGAGGGGATGGTCCAGCACAAAAGGTACCTGTGCAGCTCCAGTGGTGAGGTGGCATCACTTCCATGAAATAGGAGAGAGCTGGAATGGAGAAGGACTCAGGCTCAAGGCTCAAGCAGGAAAATCCTGGTCTAATTAAGAGTTTAGAGACATCCCCAATGTCTGTTTGAGTCCCTGCTGAGGCTGGGAGTGGCTCCCACACAAATGAGGTTTAAATTATTGTGCTTATTCCTTTGATTCTCGTTTGCAGGAAACTTCCTGCCTGTGGAGAGGGGATTATCAATGAAGAGAGAGTTGGGACCTTATGGATGCAGAAATCCACGGCTGGGAAGGGCCTTCCCCTCCTTCTTGTCAAAGCAATGGCCAAACTCAGCATTTCCAGATCCAGAAACAATCCTTCGCTAAAACGTGGAGGGACTTGTAGCAAGTTCCGAGAGGGAGGATTGAGGAAGGAGGAGAGAATCCAAAGCTGGATCTGGAGATTAAAACCATTAATTGGGAACATCTGGAATGGGCTCTCCCATCCCCTCCCCATAAGCAGAGCTGGAGAAGGAGCTCCTGTCTGTGTCTCTGTCCAGCACTTCCCTCGCAGCACAGAGATTCCTGCTGTCCTTTAACAGAATTCTGAGGTAATTTTTGGTGTTAAAAACACAACAGAAGGTTGTGCCCGTGCTATTGCCAACCTGGAAGAGGCAGCTGAGTTGGGAGGAATAAGGAACGGAAAGTTGAAAGCAAAATGGAAAGATTTCCTGGATAAATACACATTTCAGGATATACAGCAAGGTCATGGAATCCCAGGTTTGGATGGGAAGGGACCCTAAATTCATCCAGTTCCACCCAAGGACACCTTCCACTCTCTCAGGGTGCTCCAAACCATGTCCAGCCTGGCCTTGGATACCTTCAGGGATCCAGGGGCAGCCCCAGCTTCTCTGGGAATTCCATCCCAGCCCCTCCCCACCCTCAGAGGGATGAATTTCTTTCCCATATCCCATCATCAGCTCATGTAAATCAGCATTTCTCCAGTGGAATCACCAAATCCAAAGGGACCTCAGCTCAGTTCCAGGCCACGTGGGCTCTTCCAAGTCAAAAACCTTAAAAATTAAGCTGGTGGAGGTTTTTGGGGAGAAGTGACAGAGGAAATACAATCCTAGACAGGCAGTGGAAAAGGGGGAAAAGAACCAAAGAAACCAGCAGAGACCAAAGGAAAAGGTTGGGAAAAGTAAGAGATGCTCAGAGTTCAGGTACAACAGCAGGATAGAGCTTTGCCACGTGTTCA
Organism: Parus major; assembly: GCF_001522545.3. NCBI lineage: Eukaryota > Metazoa > Chordata > Aves > Passeriformes > Paridae > Parus > Parus major. The sequence goes on from NC_031790.1 coordinate 2,112,333, forward strand.
GGGGAGCTGATGCCATGAAAAAGCAAAATGCTTTCAATTAGGAATCAAAATTAGAGCAATTATAAGGAGGGAGTTCATTTAATCAGAATGTTCAAAGTTCTTAGGGTGAATTATGATCACAGACTCTGCAGCATCCTGCCTGGCGGTTCAGGTACTGCTATAAAATAATTTCAATACTTCCACTTCATTCCTGGGAGCAAATCTACCTTGGGAGCGAGCTCCAGACCTTGGAATCCTTGAGGAATCCAGGAATTTGCTGTGATTCCCATCCTGAGCTGGCTGTTCCAAACAATTTCTGCAGGATTTTCCCCTCTAGCCCAAGTTCGAGGCTGGGTCCAGGTCTTTCTAATTTTATCCCTGTGGAATTCCTAGAAGCCAGACTGAATTGACTTTCATGCAAGAATCTCCTTTGTTTACACACCCGGCTTCTCTGTTCAGCCAACAAAACCTGGTTTTTATTAAATTCCCCTGGAAATATTAAAAACAAAAAAATGAGAGAGGCATTTAAAATTAAGGGAAAAAATGCTTGGTCTGGGTGTTTGGGTGAAATCTGGGGATGGGATGTTGGTGAGCTCAGAATGTTAATGAGAGATCAAAGGTTTTGTTTTTTTTTTTAATATAATTTAAAGGTTATCAAATTCCATAGAGTTTTTTAGGCTGAGACTACCAGAGGAATCCAGGTGTGAAGGGAGCTGTACAGGGCTCCAATCTCACATAAAAAGGACAAACTGAAGAGTTGGTCAGGTGGAATTCCAAGTTCAAGTTCAAATTTGATTTTTCCATGTTTTCTGTGACTCTTGTGCTTTTTGCTCTAGCTTTAATTTAGAGTGGATTCAGTATATTCACATTAATGGGATTTATCTGCCTCAACCCCTATTAAACAGTGGGTTTTTCATGTGGCTCCTTCCAGATGGATAAAAAGGGAGGATGGAGAATTCCCAAGGATCCACCTGGCTGTATAAACTAGGGATTTAAATCCTGTTACAGCAGGTGAATGAGCACAAATGGCAGAAATCAATGGAGGGGATTGTTATGGGATCATGGAATTAAAGCTCATCCCATTCCCACCCCTTCCATGGGCAGGAACACTTCCCACTATCCCAGGCTGCTCCAGGCCCCGTCCAACCTGGCTTTGGACTCTTCCAGGGATGAGGTAACTATTCCATGAATCCACAAGAAGCACCAAAAGGGGGGAAAAAAACCCAAATGAACCCATGGAATTATCAATCCCAAATATCCTGGCTGATACCTGGATCAGCATGGCTACACCATTCCAGGTCATGAATTTGCTGTTTCCTTTTCCCTCATGGAAGAGAAATGAGCTGGGGCAAGGCAGTGCTGGGGAAGGTCTGGGTGGGAGAGACGAAGGAAATAAAGGAAATAAAGGAAATAAAGGAAATAAAACACTGGAGGAATAGATTTAAAATCCAGACAGAGAAAATGGATGGTTTAAAGCTGGTGACTCCCATCTGGGCTGCTGGAGCATCACCTGAGTGAAAGCTTCACTTTGGGACAGCCCAAAATGTCCCTTTTGTGACATCAGCACCTGAAGATCAGTTACCTCTGTGTGCCTAATTGCAGGGCTGAGCTTTCATTTTCCACCCAGCTCTTACTTCTGTCTCTTTTTTTTCTCCCTTTCTCCTTCAGCAATGGCATTTGCATTCCTTTTAACCAAATAGCAAGGTTAAACTAAAAATAATCCTGCCGATCAGTTTTAGATTAGACCTAGAGCAGGCCCAGCTTTACTGTAAACGTGTGTGTCAGGATTGCTGCGTGCTCTGCCAGGAGACTGCTCCAGCCAGGCATTTCAGGAATGAGATTAATGGGCTTTTTAACATCATCTGAAGTAGTTTCTGATTGCCAAGTGGTGACTGCTATTAATAATTGCATGAATCTACCTTCTTTCAGGAAAAATGAGGGCATTTAGGAATGGTTTCCTTTCCTGATACTGAGGTGGGTTTGAAACTTGTGTCTTTCTCTGCAAAAGCAGCAGCACATCCCCAGATCCCAGTTCCTGGATAGGACACAGGATAAAACAGCAAGATAATGCTTATTATAATGCTGGAAGTGTCCAAGGCCAGGTTGGACAGGGCTTGGAGCAACCTGGGGTAGTGGAAAGTGTCCCTGCCCCTGGCAGGGCAGGGATAGGATGATTTTTAAGGTCCCTTCTAGCCCAAACCTTTCTAAGATTCTGGGAATTTTCTGATTTGAGGATTCTCTGATTCTCTAAATTCTGGTTCTGTTTAATAGCTTTGTGTTACAAGGTTTTAATCTCTCCCTTTGTGAATCTGAGTTGCCTAGCACAGGTTTATGACTATTCCCATGCCTTTTCCTGCTGAAAGCCCAGATTTGATGGTGTGGAGGACAGGAGATTCCAGAAGGAAGTGCTAATCCTCCCTTCTCCAGAGTGCAGAGGTTCAAAGGAAGGTGTCACCAGGTGTAGTCCCACAGTGGGATTAAAACCAGCTCTGATCCGGAAACCGGACTCTCCTTCAAAGGCCCACAGGCCCAGAAGGCCAAAGTCCACAGAAAGGAATCTGTTACTCCTTCAAAAGGTCTCAATATCCAAAGGATGGGATTATTTTTGATCCCTGTGGGTGAGGGAAAGGTTGGAACTTGGGTTCTGGTTTAAAAGGACACCAGGGAGTCACAGACCTGTCCTCCCCCTTCAGTTTCTCCACTGGGGCCTCCTGGGTAACTCAAACAGATCCAGGTTGGTGCTCTGGCATTCAGGGAAAAGATCCATGTGAGATCCTTGTGCTCTACTGGGATGTGTTCAGGCCTGACCATCTAACACCACAAAAAACCCCCAAAACCCCCAAAAAACCCTTGGGATGCCAAGGCAGCAGCTGGAATTAAACCACAACACCCTGTGCATGTTCTGCTCTACACACAGCCAAAATATTAATTCCCCTAAAACCAGCAGCGTTCCCAGGGGATAAACCATCCTCAGGGCATCTTTAGGATGGGCTGAAACATCTCTGATACAGAATTTTGACTGAATATCTTAAAGGAAAAGAGCTCCAGACAGCCCAAGCTGAGTGTGGGGAGACGAGCCGTGGACGCTGCTTGCTGGGATTTCTCACAGATCTTAAAGGAGACAGTAAAATTTGTCCAGCATTTATTGGTGTGGCTGTAAAACTGCATCCCATTTTGGCAGCTGTGGCTGATGGCAGAGGAGGTGTCAGAGATGTGGAGCTGGGACAAAGTCTGGGAGATGTTCCCTTGCTCTCTTGTTTAAGTTAAATCTTTTGAAGCCTTGTCCTTCCTCATTGAGCTGCAGGATGTTTTCACAGGTACTTGCTAAAAGAGCTGAGTAACTAAATTTATTCCAGGAGAAATCTGTGAATGGATTTCTCAACAATAAATGTGCTGCAGACCCAAAACTGCCTGTCCAAGTTCCTCCCTGGGATCCTCTGACTTGCTCTGCATCCTCCTCCCCTCTGAGGCTGCTCCCAGACCCAGGCAGAGCCTTTAAAAACTTTAACATTTGTATTTCGAGTTAAAAAATGCAATTAATGTTGTACCTTTGTGATCCTCAGTGCTTCCAGTGTGTTTTTGCTATCCAGAGCTTGGCAATATCCATTACTGAGGGGTGAAATGCCAGCAATTGATCAATTAATTTTAAATATTCAGGCAATTCCTTGCCTGGCAATGCTTCCAGCAATGTGTTTACTAGCATTAATGACTTATGGAAGGATGTGTTCAAATCAGGGGATGAATATTTCTGTTTTTAACATTCTCTTCCTCAGTTTTTAACCTTTTACAAATCACTTCTCCATGCAACTACAATCTAAAACAGGGCTGAGATAATTTCCAGTCAAAATCACCTCCTGTCATTTGTCCTGGGATGAGCTGAAATATTCTGTGAAATGGAGCTTTTAAAGAATTCCCCACTTCCTTTGGCTGGGAGGAAGGGAAGTTGTAAATTGGATTTTGGAGCTATTCAGCTCTGGAGTTTTTCAAACATTTACTGGAGGTTAAAAAAAGTGTTTTGGTGTGGAGTTATTGTGATTGTTTTTACATCCAGTTTGCATCTTTCTTCCTTAGGGGAGGGGAATGAGAGCAGAGAAGAAAAATCACTTAATTAATTTATGTTCCAAAGTTCCTCTGCTATAACAGGAGCACAAAAAATGACCTTAAAGGAAACAGTTCCTGAAAAAGGAGAAATCTTTCCATTCATTCAGGATCCAACGTGTGCTCGCTCATGTGCTGCCCCACAGCTGGCACCCTCTTAGCTAATTACCAGTGACATTTAATTCAAACTAAAAGGAGCCCATGGGTCTAAAAATAACCCCAAACCACAAAAGAACAAAGCACTTGTCTGCCTCTAGCACTGGGTAGCACCAAAACACGGTCTGGGAATGACAGGGGGAGTCAAATCTCTGTATTTGGGCAAAATCTCTGCACCTTTTTGGGATTATTTGTCCATTTGTGGTACCTTGGGCTCAGTCATTTAAGAGCTGGAAGTGTTGGTGTCAGACACCCAGGGGCTTTCAGCCATTAAATACCATTTTAGGTTTTGTTTGAATCTTTCCTTGGATACTGGAGGGAGGATTTGGTGTCCTGGAGAGCTGGAGAAGTTTCTCCATGTCCTTACCTGCGCACAGGGACCTTGTGCTTATTTGGCTTAATTTCAGCCCTGTTACATCTCACAGGATCACAGCTAAGTGCTGAAATAGATTCTTTGACTCTTTTTTCCTCCATTTCTAAAAAAAAAACCCCAGCTGATTTCTAAAAAGAAAAAATCACAGCAAAGTCTGGGAGAGATATTCTCTCACTCTCTTATGTTAAATCTCCTGGAGACTTGCTCTTTCTCTCTGAGGTGCAGGATGTTTTCACAGGTACTTGCTAAAAGATCTGAGTAATTAAATTTATTCCAGGAGAAATCTGTGAATGGATTTCTCAACAATAAATGTGCTGCAGACCCAAAACTGCCTGTCCAAGTTCCTCCCTGGGATCCTCTGACTTGCTCTGCATCCTCCTCCCCTCCAAGGTTGCTTCTGGACCAAGCCATTTGTATCCCTGTGGGGATGGGGAGGGGCTGGGAAGGAATTCCCAGGGGAGCTGTGGCTTCTCCTGGATCCCTGGAGCACCGTGGGCCAGTGGGAGCTGTCCCTGCCTGGCAGGGCTGGCATTGGATGGGATTGAATGTCCCTTCCAAACAAACCATTCCAGGGTTCTGTGATCCACCCATCCCTGTTTTTAAGGAGTGAGGTGTGGGGTGGATCCCCTGTGATTCCTCCAAGGCAATAATGGCACCCCCAAGGCAGGAGCTGCTCTCTTGGCAGGGGAAGAATGAGACCTAGACCATTTCCATAACCCTGGTCTTAATCCTTGCTTGATTTCTGAGCCTGGTCTGAATTTGGAACTTCAAACTCTCTCTGGCTTTTCCCATTGCTTGTTAGTTAGAGAATGGGATTAGCCAGCATCATGGGAGGGTGTTGGTTAAATTACCAGCTCCTCCTGGATGCAAGATCCATTATCAAGAGGATAAGGGAAAAGGAAACCTTGTGTTGTCTGGGATGAACATCCCAGCCTGAAGACATGGAGCTTGGAACAGCTCCACTTACAACTGGAATCTCTATCACAGATCAATGGCAGCAGATTCCCGGTGGATCTTGAGTTCCAGAGTTCCTGTAGAACATCCTCTTCCATGTCCTGCAACATCTCATTGCAGGTTTGATGCACAAGGAATTTCCTCCTGGTCATATCAAACCAGCTGGCAGAGCCTTTCCCATTGCAGGACCTGGAATGTTTAGGTTGAATTATTTGGGATACGAGGAGCTGTGAGAATTCTGCCAAACCTCTTTAATGTCCCTACCTCTGGACCGAGGATACAGATGTTGTCTGTTTGAGAGGCTCCACATACCACAGCATATTCCAAAGGGCCATGTAACAGAGCTCCAGGCGTGGCTTCCCAATGGGATCAGCCAGTCCTCGGTCATTTTAACCCCTGGCCTTTGGTAATTGTTCTTTGTGGGTCAGATTTTCCTTGGCCCGTTTTCCTGTGGGACATGAGAGTGGTTGGTGTCTTCAGCCCACTTCAGTCTGAGTCTGGCTGCTTCTATTCCACAATCCAGATGTTTGTTTGACCATAGGCATTTTACAAAAGCCTAAAACAAATAAATACCCAATCCTATCCCTTCGCCTCCCTTTGGATTGAACATTCCCGGAGTATTATTGAGGTTAATGAGGGTTTTCCTCTCTTCAACAGCAAACTCAGATCCATGCTTGACACCCACTGGCCCAGCTGGATCCATTGTGGGTCCTGGGGACCCTTCCCCAGTGCTCCTGGCACAGCTGACAGAAGGGATCAGGGCTGAGAATGAAATCCACCCCTCCAGAGCCTGGGATGTGCAGCACAGAGAGCAAAACCAGAGAGAGAACAGCCTCTTCCCTTCCTCCTCTGTCCCCTTCCCACCACCAACCACCACTTACAGGGATGGTTTGTAAATGAGCTGATTTGTCGCTCCATCCATGGAACTTTCAAACAAGCCTTTCCCTGGCAGATTCCTTTGAAATACCGAGTGGTTTTTTAATGGGAAAAATGAACCAAGAGCTTTTACATTTGTGTGCTGTTGTTTATAATCAGGGCTGGCAGCAACGTCAGCTCCTAATGCTTCGCCCACTCCTCTTCCACAGGATTATTCATCCCAGGAGTGAGGATGAGAGGCAAAGAGGCTTCTGTGATGGTTGTTTTGTAACCTTCTCCTATCTTTAAAAGGGACAAACCGCATGGGTTTAACTCAGCCCAAATCACCTCATGGCCAGCAGGACCTTTGTTCCTGCTCCTGGCTCCTGGGTGTGTGTTTCAAACAACCTGAGCTGTGCTCCCAGGGAATTCCTGCTGGCATTTTGCTGCCCTCTCCAGCCAAGCTGAGCAGGGAATGGGATGCTTCCCATCATTTTCCTGTTTGCTGGAAAGCTCAGTGAAGTGAGCTGTGAGTTGCTTTGAAGTCCGGCTGTGTAAACAAACATATATAGAGAGGGAATTATTTACCACCACCACATTTAGGAATTTGCAGAACTCCAAGCTATTCAAAGCACATTTCTGCCACTTAAATGTTGTTTATAAATGTCTCCAAGAGCTCCCAGGACAAATCAGGCCCCTGTGACAGAAGGCAGTTTTCACCAGACAGGGTCACTGAGGTGGACATGACCTGGGAGAGGCACCAGGCTGGTGAGATGAAACCACACCGTTAATGAGCTGCAGGCTCGTTAGTGCAGCTCTTTCCCAGGAGTGGCTTCCATTGGGAAACTCTTCTTGTGGCTGCACTCGGAGCCCTAGCAGCCTCCAAATTCCATCCCCTGGCTGCCAGCACGGGGTGAGGTTGTGCAGAGCCAGCTGCCCACGAGAGCTCAGGGACACGAGTGCTGTGTGCTCTGATATCCCTCCTGGAGGACGCGGTGGAGCTGCTCCCAGAGCTTTGAGGGCCTTGCTGTTGCCTCTGGAAAGAGAATAATCCCTGTTTTCCTGGGCTGGAAGCGTCATTTTTCTGGGATTTGTGCTCTCTGCCAGCTCACAGCCCTTGTGAGCAGAGTTTTCTTCACAAATAACTGATGAGAGGTTCTTGCTCCAGGCAGCTCCATGGTCCTGCAGCTCTCCTACACCCGGTAATTATCCCCAGCAGCACCATTTGCACTGGCTTTAATGGCTGGGATTCCAACTTATCTTGAAATCACACCTTGGAATAAGGAGCAAACCAGGACCTTCAAGGGACCCTGTGGGGAGGATGGAGCAGGACATCTGTGGTGACACAGAGCAGCCACGGGCTTGCCCTGCTCCTGCGCCAGGCAGGCGTCTCTGGAGCTTCCTCAGTGGGCAGAGAGAGAGGCAGGAGAAGATAATCAAGGGAATCTGGAACAAATTCTCCCCAGAGGACCTGCTGATGTGACTTGGGCCAGCAGAGCAGCTGCTGGAGCTCATCAAAGATCTGTGGTTATTGAGTTAAAAACTACTAAAGGTGAATTTTCACCTGCAGCTGATAAGGAGATGGATGCTGTGCCTGATTACCCTGCTTGTTTGGAATAATGAGATAAGCTTTCATGGATCTGGAGTGAAATGGGATAGAGCCTCTGCACTGATGATTTCAGAGGCCTTTTGCAGCCTAATCTGTGATTCTGGGAATCTGTCACCAACATCTTGCACTTATCTGGCTTTAATTGGGCTGGGAGCTGCTTCAGCTGGGGAGGGAGGGACAGAACATCCAGAACTGATGGCACAGGAGTAAAACTGGGCCTCCTCCCTGGTTTCCACCAAATTGTTGGGATCCAGCCCTGTGCATCAGCATTAAATCCCAGTGAAGAGGTGCTGGATTTGCTTCTGCTGTGATGGGGAAGGGACAAATATTGGTGGGGTAGAGAAAGAAACAGTGACTTCAATAAATGACCTCTGACAGTTCTTCCATTCCTTCCTGAGTTCAATGCCCACTTTCTCCTCTGGGACAGACAAACATCCCAGCAGCTCATGAAATGATCATTTGAAAGGAAAAAGGGGAAAAACAGAGTTTAAAATGTATAGATCTGTTTAGACCTGTACTAGGTGCAGGTTTTTCCCTCAGTGGAAATGGAATCAGCTTCTCAACTCCTCAGTTTTAAATAATACACAACAATTTCCTTTGAGGAGGAAAAACTCCAACTGCAGGGAATATCCAACTGTAGGGAAATATCCAACTGCAGGGGATATCCAGCTGAAGGGAATATCCAACTGCTGGGAATATCCAACTGCAGGGAATATCCAACTGCTTCCACTCAGCAGTGTCTGCAAATTGAGACATTCATTGTCTTGGTTTGCATTATGGATTTAAACAAGTGCTCCAGACTAACCAGGGGCTGTTTCTCATTTCCCTTTCTGCCAGGAATCACAACCATCCCTCCCTGAGTTCTGCCTGGAGAAGGTTGGAGGGAGCCAGAGACACGTCAGGGCAACTCTTGCCTAAGTGTGAAAGGTGAGTTTAGGACATACCTGGAACAGCTGCCAACAAATGGCTTTTGGGATTGACAAAATTCATCCTTTTTTAAACAAATTTGTGGGGTTGATGCTTCTGTGACTCCTCCCAAACTGGCCCAGCACCCTGGGAAAGAAACACCTATGTTCAACACCTCCCAAAATTATTTTCAAGACTGGAAAGGAGAACTGAAACAGAAAATATTTACAAATGCCTGGAGTACCAGGACAAGGTGGAATGGCTTCCCACTGAAAAAGAGATTTAGATGGGATGGTAGGGAAAAATCCTTCCCTGTGAGGGTGGTGAGGGGCTAGGGTGGAATTCCCAGAGGAGCTGTGTCTGCCCCTGGATCCCTGGGAGTGCCCAAGGCCAGGCTGGATGGGGCTTGGAGCAGCCTGGGACAGTGGGAGGTGTCCATGTCATGGCAGGGGTGGCACTGGGTGATTTAAGGTCCCTTCCCACCCAAACCATTCCATGATCCCATGAAATAACTTGCATCACAAGACCCCTTTTGGGAAAAGAAATATTTTATCTTTTTTCCTGGGGATTTCCAGATGATCTCCATCTTGCTTGGAAGGAGCAGCTGCCCTTTACCAGGCTCACTGATGATTTTATTTCTGCCACTGCAATTTTAACAACAAAGGATAAAGAGATCAATCTGATGCCTGGGTGTGCAAATTCTCCCTGGAATTCTCCAATTCCAAGGGATGAGTTAATTTTCTTTTCCTTTCCAGTGCCACTCCAGGCATCACATGACGAGGCACATCTGCTCTGTGACTCATGGAAAGGGAATATCCCATGCGTGTAAGCGGCACAGGCTGCCTCACACTGAACCTTTGGGAAGCTTTTTGGAGGCCCAGTTCTGCAAGAAATATAAAAGGGGACACACTCCTGCTGGGGAAGAACTCTGAAAGCTGCAATTTGGCCCAGAAAAATACCCAACATCAAAGTATTAATAATGAGAGCGTACTCCTGCTGACAGTCCTGGAGACGAGGATTCTCCGTACATCCAGAGCCAACTTCTCCAGGCCTCTCTCCTTCGGATCTTTACCCTTACTCATGGAAAACCCCCAGTGGACAGGGTGGAGGAAGGGTTTGGGAAGGGTTTGAAAGATGAAATGTCCTGAGATTTGGGTTTCCTTGAGTGGAGATGCCAAGCTTTGAAAAGCAGGGAGAGGACATTGATGGCTGAGCCCAAGGGATCCCATGGTGAAAGAGGAGAGAAGAAAAGAGGAGCCAGTGATGTCTCTATAAAAATAAAGAATTTTTAAGGTTGGAAAAAGGCCTCCAAGGGAGTTTATTGATGTCTCCATAGAATTAAAGAATAATTAAGGTTGGAAAAGGCTTCCAAGATGGGTTATTGATATCTCCATAAAATTATAAAGTCATTAAGGTTGGAAAGGGCCTCCAAGAGGGGTTATTGGTATCTCCATAAAATTATAAAATCATTAAGGGTGGAAAAGGTGGAAAATACCTCCAAGATCATCGAGTCCAAGCATTGACCAAATCCCACCATTCCCACTAATCATGAATTGCCACAACTGCTCATTTTTTGTTCAACACTTCCAGGGGTTGTGACTGTTCCAATGCTTGACCACTCTTCCAGTGAAGAAATATTCCCTGATATCCAGCCTGAAGCTCCCATGGCACAACTTGAGGCCTGTTTCCCCTTTTCCCATCCAACGTTCTGGTTGAGGTGCCAAGAAAACACCAGGAATTTTCCTTTTCCAATCCATAGGATTGTAAGGATCTTCCTTTAAGCCTCCCAACACCCATCTGAGGGGAACAACATCTATGCCATCTGGAAATAGCAGTTTAATGCTGCAGGAGTCTGGGATAAGGACTTCTAGGCAATAGCCCTGGCATTCCTTGGAATTTGCAAGGTTTTAAAGGAGTTGTGCAAAAAAGAGGGAGATAGGAACAGGTTGAAAAGGAGGAGGCTGGGGAATACGGCACAGAGAGCCATGAAAATCATGGATCTGCCACATTTGGCTGGATTTGGGGATTTGATTTGTTGTTGGTGTTGTTTTTTTCTATTACCAGATTGCTCCTCTGCAAGTTGTGCTCCAAGGCTCCAAGGCTGGAGTCAAATCACCTCATGCAGTAAAAGTTTCTAACCCAACGTCACCAGTGGAGCTCTGCTACTTCTACCAGATGAAATCTTGGCCTTTTGTGTGTTTTCCTGACCTTTCCCATTATTCCTGATTGTTGGATGATGACAATATATTCCTTCCTTTCTGCGAGTTCCCCACCACGGCTTTTGTTCTCCTTTAGACAAATCAAAACTTGGAATGGAATTAATCACTGGCAGCGTGGATTTCTTGGGATAGGGGAGGGGAGTCCCACAGGGAGGGAGAGCAATTACAAGGTGTCATGAGTTTAAAGTATTAACTAAAAAAATTACTAGAAAACTTACTCATTTCTTGCTGTGAGATATGGATTAGAAAAAGAGCAAAACAGGCTTACAACTTAAAAGGAACAAAGAAAATTTAACAAAAACTACAAGAATAAGAAACCAGAATAAAACCTCCAGAACCCCTTTTTCTCCACTACCCAACCATTCCTTTGTTCACATGACAACATGGAGAAAAAAAAAACCCTGGTGGTTAAAACAGTCTTAATTTTGCCATAGTCTTTTCATCAGTCTTTGTAGAGAAAAAGAAGTTTTCTTCTGCTAATCTATGGAGTTTTTCCCAAGAAAACCATTCTTCTTATAGTTTTCTATTTCTCTGATGCCAGCCGCCTGGAAACTGTCATCAGTTCTCTCCTCCCATTTCACACCACTCTGAGGTGTGTTTTTGGGCCATGAAGTCAAGGGGTGTCATTTTAAGGATTAAAGGCAAAAGTTCTCTTCATCTGTCTCTGTCAGAATTTCTGGAAACTGAAATTTTCTCTTTGCCTCTTAAAGACCATAAATCTTCAACAACTATCACTTCTCTTTTTCTGTTCCAGCATCTCATAAGATTACAACTACTTCACCATTTGCTTAAATCCACACTTTGAAATACTCTATTCCCCCCAATATACTCTGTCATGAATTAAAGGAGTTTTTTCAGAACACTATTGTCGATCTCCATAATTTTAACAAAAGAATATTTCAGCTTATTAAAGCATCTCCTTATTTCTCTCTCCCATCTGAAGCTTAATTCCTTTCTTCACTGTTTTTGATAGTTTATGTTGTATCTATACCTGTTGATCACTCTCTCTCCTCTCTCGGGAAAAAAGGATTAATCTGCAAGTCTCATCTGGGTAGTGAAAAAGTTAAAATCTTGCCCAGGCTTTTTAGATGGTTTGGTGATTTCTGCTGGAGCAGTGGCTGGAGCTGTCTGCAATGGAAGATTTTTCATGGCTGCTCTGGAGAGTGTGGTCACTGTCTCAGCCCACCGCAGGTCAATGGCTTTCTCTCTCCTTACTCAGCAGTCTCTGGTGAAACTCACAAGTGGCAAAAACTGCGGCCAAGCCAGAGACTGGGCTAGTGGCCAATTCCACCCTTAATCCGTGTCCCCAAGCACCAGGTTGAGCTGAATCTGTGTGTAAATCCTGTGAATCCCCATCCATTCCAGAGAAATCGAATTCATGGGATCTGTTTCCACCATCTCATGCTCCAACACTGACATTTGGGGACATCAGTGAGCTCTTGGTGGCATTGCCGGTGGGAATGGCAAAAGCAGAAGGAAACAGGAGAGTTTAGGAGCTGGGACTTCTTTCCTCTTCCAAGGTCTGACATGAAGTTGGGCACTGAGTAATTTGCTCAAGTAATTTGTGGAGTTCTTCACCTTTTCCTTCCATGGTTGAGTTTGAATGCTCTGATGTTTGAATGCTCTGATGTTTGACGGTTCTGATGTTTGAATGCTCTGATGTGTAAATGTTCTGATGTCTGAACGTTCTGATGTTTGAATGTTCGAATTTGGGGGTTATTTTAACACCCTCCCAGCAGGGCTCCTTTAAATGCATTTTGCTGTAAATCAGACCCTACTTTTCTGGACTTGTTTAGGAATAGGATTTTATCCAGCTGAGTGGTTCCCATTAGGACTTTTAATTTTTAATGAACTATTTGAACAGCTGTAATAACTGTTAGCCAGAAGCTGTAGGTGAAGCAACTCCACCACCCCTGTGCCAGCCTCTGCCTGAAGCTAAATCTCAGTTTAAACCCTCGGGTCAGGCCCTCCTTTGAGGCACCCAGGCCATCGTTCCCACGTCATTGGAAAGAGGAGGGGAATATTGTGATTGGCAAGGTTCCAGCTCTTCCCAGCAGAAGCCGTGGGATGATTGCCTTTTGTTTAAATGTCAGAGGATCAGGGACATCCGAGGGAAGAAATGGCCTTTTAGATCATCAAAATCTGCATCACAAGTGGTGGAAAACTGAGGAAAACCAACGTGAGCATCAGGAATATCCTGCTGGAATGGCCGTGACTCAGCAGCTCTGCCTGGCACCACAGCTCATCCCAGCTGCTGGGAGGGCACGGGGCATGGAGCATTCAGTGCAGGGCTGTGCTGAGCACATATGAAGCCAGATTTAACATTTCACAATCAGGAAAACGTTAATTATGTCAGGAATTACAGGAGGAAACCTGGAGACCAAGCTGATCCCAGTTATCCATAACCTGGATATCAATGATTTCCCAACAGCTCCTGCAGTGCAACCAGCTGGGCTCTGCTTCTGGAATATTCTATAGGGAATATCTTCTGCTTCTGGGATATTCCATAGGTCCCAGGCAAAACCTTGGCTCCTTTCTGCCAAGCCCTGCATAAACATTTTCCAAGAGCCTGAATCTTCTCCAAGGAGCCTAAAACAGGCCAGCAAAGGAGCTGGACAGAGCAAGAATTATAAGTTCCTGTCCACAACTGGAAAAACAGGCAGAGGAGGAGGAAGTGGTTTTCCAAAAATCCCTGTGTGTAACTGGGGTGACAACCAGGCTTCCAAAATCCCAACCCAATGCTTTCAAAGAGATCAGAGCTTCAAATTCTGTCAACTCAGGTGATGGAGTGGGAGAAGAAAAAAAATTGAGAGAGGACAGAATGTGAGGGTGCAGAATTAGTCAGGTTTTACTGTCCCGTGGTAAAACATGGCCAGATATTGTTGTGGCAGTGCTCAGTGTTGGATTAGTGAGTTCTGAGTGTTGGATTTGTGAGTGCTCTGTGTTGGATTTCTGAGTGTTGAGTGCTGGATTTCTGAGCATTGAGTGTTGGATTTGTGAGTGTTGAGTGCTGGATTTGTGAGTGTTGAGAGCTGGATTTATGAATACTGATTTGTGAGCTTTGAGCGGGCTTGAACTCTCCCCTTTGTAACCTCTGCCTACACAGATTGTTTCATTCTCATCCATGGAATTTTGCTGCCCCAGTCCTGCTTTTCTTCCTCACTCCTGACTTCCCCTCAAAGCTCCCTTCACCTTGACACGTACAGGGGACTCTCAGGCTTGAATTCCTGACAAAACACTTGGACATTCACTATTTCAATTCATTATTCCTTTCATTCTGATCCAGCCTGGACAACCAACCTCCTGTTCAGCTGCTTCAATGTACGTTTTTCTTGGGAAGGAGGATGGACTTCCTGCAAAGTGATTCATAGGTCACTGTCTAAGCTGTGCTGATTATCCCAAAGGCTTCTTCCTTCCTAGCCCCGTTCATTACACTCAGAATGACATTTGAAGGCTCTGTGGTAAATATTGGATGAGTGAAAAGTGGGAATTGTAGATGGTTTAGGAGCTTTTCCATTATTTCAGGATTTACAAATGTTACAGCTTGGTCCTCCTGTCCCAAAGTGGGAGCCGAGGGTTTGCTGGATCTGCAGGAGGAGCTGGCGGCTCTGACCAAAAGTTTTGGATACTGGGATGGTTCTTAACCTAAATCTCTGGGATCACAGCCCTGCAAAGAGGGGATTGAAGGCTTTTTGGGCAGTGGTGGAGTTGCCCATGGGAGTAGGCGGGGTCACCACTCAGAAGATGAGGGGGTGTGGCACTTGAGGACATGGCTGATGGCTGGACTCTGTGATCCCAAAATCCTTTTCCAACCTCAATGATTCCACAGTTCTGTGGTGCTGTGTGGTTTTGCTGCCTGCTCTGTCCCTTTGCATTGCCATCCTTATGGCAGCAGTGATTTCCTCCCCGGGCTCATCCCTGATAATGCCAACATTGTAAAGTGCCCTTTCCAAGAGTGGCAGTGTTTGAGTCACAGCCCTGCTGAATCAGATCCCTTTCCTCCCTTTCCAGGGCTGTCTTCTTCCCATCCTGGGCCGAAGCCCTGCCAGCTCCGGGGACAACAGGAAGCCTTGTTTTATAACCAAAGTTTCAAGGGACAAAAAAACCCACCAAAAAAAGGAAAAATTCAGAAAGCAAAGCTAGAAAAGCAAAACATTGCTACCTCTTTGTTGCATCCTCCCCCTTCCTCCTGGGAGTCAGAAGCAGAGGAAACCCAAGGAAATGTCCAAGGGTTTAATTGGAACAAATCACTGGCATGGCCTGGGCCAGCATCCCCCGGAAAGGGCTGAGGGCTGAGTCAGCAGCTCAGATCCTCTCCCTGTCAGCCGGGGACTCCTGCAAGGTGAAGGATTCCTTTCCCTCCTTCCTGCTGGATAGCAGGCACCAGTTCCCATAGGCATGGAATGGGAGCCAGAGGGAAAAGGGCCGGGGTAAAGGAAAGGGCAGGGTCTGCAGGGAATGGGGAATGGGGAATGGGGAA
>NC_031790.1:2128427-2152269 GCF_001522545.3 Parus major
GAGGAGAGGAGAGGAGAGGAGAGGAGAGGATCAATGGTGGATATGATAATGGAGAAGAAAAAAAGGAGGAAAGAAGGAAAAGGAGCAAGACAGATCACGAGGAATGAAGCCAGCTCCAAATGGCATGGTTTGGGTTGGAAAAACCATCCCAGGGTGCTCCAAGCCCTGTCCTGCCTATCCTTGGACACTTCCAGGGATCCAGGGGCAGCCACAGCTGCTCTGGGAATTCCATTTCATGCCAGCTGAGGGAGTTGAGGGAGCGGAGAGTGGTGACATCCCTGCCCCTGGATAAAGGAGAGGATCTCTGAGGTCCTTTCCCACCCAAACCATTCCAGGATTCCATGACCAGGCAGCTGTGGGCACTGAAAAATCAGCAGACTCTGAGTGGGGGCTGAGAAAGAAGGGAGGAAATAAGAATCGGGGATGATGCAGGAGGCCCAGGAGGTGACACAATGGTGACATCAGCACACAAAGCAGAGGCCAGGGTGGTGCAGGGGACACAGGCTGGGGGTTGTTGTAAACATCCTGCCCAGAAAGAATCCTGCTTTTCCAAATATTTCATTGTGAAACTGTCCCTGCTGTCATCTCCCCAAATAACAAATGTTCACCCCGTGACTGACCCCCATTGTCAATCACCATTTTGGACAAATATTTTTAGGGTTACTCCCCCTTCCCTAGAAGTTGTGTTTGTTATTACAAATAAATTTTCTAATAGCTTTTAATGCACCTTTTTTAACCACCTCCCCAACAATTCAAAGGAAATCCTCATAAACTCCCCGTTAGAAAGAGGGGCTTGGGTGGATTATCCAGGCACATTTTCAGTGCTTTATTTACTGTAAAAGCTGTGCTCACCAATGACTGGAAAGCCTCGAGCAGGATTTTCCTGAGATGCTCAGCTGCCCACCTCAGTTACTCTTAGCTTTCTGTGCTTATTTCTGTGTTTGGACTGAAATAGCTCCCTATTTTTATTTCCTTAGAACTTCTAGACAATGGAAAGGGTTTGCTTTTAAATCCAGGGGTAAGAGATATGAATATTTGAGGATTTAGAGCTCCTTTTTCATTCCAGTCTGAGCAGTGACTCTCAGGAGCTTTAGCAGTGGCTTATCTCCGAAATAAACTGTTCTTCCACTGCTTCCCACTGGACAGGGTTATCAATACTCATAAAATTGTTGTCTTGTAATTAGAAATTGTCCACATTTAGTGTTCATAAGCCTGGCAGGGCTCCCCTGCCAGAGGTCAAGGACAGGCACTCAAAAATTCCAATTCGGCCCTCAAGTGGAAGAAGTCCAAATTGATCCTCGTGGGCAGCTTAGGGAGAGCTCAAGATTCAGTTGAGTTTGTGGTCACTGGGATGCCATTGGTCCCTAATCACACCCTGCTTTGGGGTTTGGTGTTCAGGTTTGGGGTTGGGCACTCAAATCTCTTAAACTTAGCACTTTGAGATTCCTTTTGGTGGAAACAACAGGAATTAGAATACCTGGACCTGGGATCAGCTTCCTACAAATGGTTTTCAAAGCGTTTCATGGTGAAGGAACCTGGGATGGTGGAAGGTGCCACTGTCCTGGAATGGGGTTTAAGGATGGGGTTTAGGGATGGGATTTAAGGTCTCTTCCAACCCAAACTGTTCTGGAATTCCAATATTCTCTGATTCTTAATTTAAATTCCTTAAACAAATCCCCACAGGCCACAGCCTAACTCCAAGTTCTCCAAGGCCACAGGGCATGAAGTTTGTGCTCCAGCAGGACTGACTCAGGCTAAATATGAGGAAAAACATCCCAGCAATAAAAGAAACAAAGTTTTCAGAAGAAGTTCCACTTCACAGAAGTTTACAGTGGAGTTATTGCCTCTCCAGGACAAATTCCAGCCCCAGCAGGAATGCACAGGCCTCGCAGAAAGTGCTTCTGGAAATGACAGGGACAAAACCACTCTCGTCTTGGAAGAGGGGCCTGGAGCTGACCTGGAGTTCTTCTTTGGCTCAGCTTTCCTGAAGATCCCCATTTATCCATGGGAAACGAGGGCAGGAAGCAGGGAAACGACGTCACAAGGCAAAACTGCGAAGTAGGACTTAGGTCTCTTCTCTCGGGGGGCAAGAAAAAGAGGGAAAATAAACAAAGCAGAGAAAGAAAAGCTTAATTCCAAGCTTTTCCTGACTCTTCATCCAAGGCTTCCTTGCATGTTTCTGATGTATTTGAAAAGAATATTTTCTTTAAGTTCAAGCGTTGATCACAGCCAGCTTATCTCCAACCTCAGCCTCTCAAAATCTCCATGTCTGGATCAGAACATCCATGCATCCCAGGACCAGAGCTGGCCCTGGCAGTGTTAGTGCTTGTCACTCATTTAGGAACAACTTCAGCCCAAGGCTGCAAGAATTTAGCTCAAGAGCTCTATTCTCATGTTCAGGTTACAGTCACTGACTTCCTCCAGTTTGAAGAGTTAAAATTCAGACAAACCCTGCTGGTTTGAAGTGGTTTTCAGCCAGAATGGGAATGCTGGTGAGATTCAGCTCAGACTATGCCGATATTCCCTCTGCATTCCCCTCCCTCTGTACCAAGCCTGCTGTCAGTGTGCAGCTTGTAAAGAATTCATTGAGATCAAAGTCCCTCCCACTGAATCCCAGATTCTTTGGATGTGGAGGAGAAAGCAAGAGGATTCTGTTCCTTGGATGAAATTCCTACTGAGATGAACCCATATCAGCCCTCAGGTCTGGACACCAGGGAAAGGAGAGGCCCAGCCTGGTCCCCTAACCTGCATCTGGTTTCAAATCCAGCTCTTCCTCACCCCTGTGATGGGTTAAACCAGAGAATTCCAGTCTGTGGGACTCAGGGAAAATTCCTTTGATATTTTCTTCTCTCATCTCCTTGTATAAACTGGAGTTTTGACACTAAATTGAAACCACGCACGCAAGGCAAGGCCTGCTTGACTCGAGGTTTTCATCTTTTCACCAGGGAACAGCAAACCCAGTCTGATCTGTAAACAAACACCGTCAACTCCTGGTCAAAACCAAAAAAAAATCATAATCATAAACTGGAAAATAATCAGGTTTTGATGCAAAGCCATAATTTTCCATGGGAAAACTTCCAAAATTCCATGGCAGGGTATGTCAGATGGATAAAGGAGATCCAGGCCAGCTCCAAACCAGCTCACACCGGTACCAGGAAGGGCCAGGACTGGCTGTATCAACCCAGCATCGTCTCCTCTGCCCATGTTTACACCAGAAATCAGCCTCCTATTAAATCCACATTGGACAATGGCTCTACTCCCTCTTTCCTTTGCCTCTGGCCAATGTCTTCCCAAAATCATCAGTGGATTTAGTGATCCGAGCAGTTCATTGTGTCCCTTCCTGCCCTCAGGATCAGATATGGCCAGAGGAAACAGCCAGTGGAGATGGGTGGGCTTTGGGATCCCTTCCAACCCAAACCATCCCAAAGTTTTCTATTTTTATGGAGTTGGTGAAGAAAATTCACAGGTTTTACCCCACTGAAGAACAGAATTCTGCACCCAGGACCTTCCCTGCAGCTTCTCCAGAGCAGAGAATCAGCAGGACAGGCCCATGGGTTTTCCTTGGGTAGCAGCATGGAGATGCCGATATCCCTATTTGGGGAATCTGAACCTGACTCATTTTCAGCCTGTCAGGAGGGACCTGTGTGAGGAAAGGACCCACACCTCCACCACCAACAACAAAGTGATGTTTTCTCTGTGTAAGAAATTGCACCTTGGATTTTAGAAGAGATTCTAGGGAGCAATTCCCTCTGTTGGCCAGCCCCACGCCTGGAAATGCTGGGATTTGGCACAGAGAGCAGAGGATGGAAGATTTTCCTCTTGACCTTTGTGAGCTTCTGTTGGTGCTGCTGGAGGCTGCAGGCATCATTGTTCCATAGAAAAATCCCTCCGGCCGGTTCCTGGTGGATACTGCTGCTGTTTGCTTAAGGAAACAGGGTTATTGCTGGGGTTATTTTTATTGGGTGCCATCGTTTTTAGCATCCTCACGTCAATGTGTGTCACTAACAATGACTTGTAAAAGGATACAGCAGTTGCTAAGGAAACCTCTGCAACAGCAGAGCCAAACAAATAACACAGCAGAGGCCGCCGGGGCCTGCAAAGCTTCACCCGCTCAGCCGGAGAAACTTTTGATTTTCCAAGCTGGGAGATGCTCCACCTGACGCTTAAAACCACAGGCCAGACAAAATTCAGGGAATAAAAAGCAGTTCTGTTTATGGAAGGGCCTGCAGGTGCATTTCAGGCAGACAAAACACACCCAAAAATGGACAGCAGGTCACGGGTTTCCCGCTTTTATAAGTTTGGTCCATTTGCACATTGGGGTTCATCTCCCAATTGCAGCTGCAGGGAATGAAGGGATTTCCCCCAAGTTTGCTGCCCCCAGCTCCCTTTTGTTTGCATCTCTGGGGCCTGAGGCAGTGAGGTGTCCTTGGCTGCCAGGCCTGGAGAGGAATTGCTGTGTCTGCCCAAAGTGGGGAAGCAGCAGCTGCTGCTGGGTGTGGAGTTTGGAGTTCCACACTGAAGAGCTGCAGGGTCACAAATCCCTGGGGAATGGAAAAGCTGAAACCCTGAGGCATCAGACCCTCGCCAGGGAAAAGTTTGTGTGGCAGAGACTCCTCCAAGTTTTGTGTGTTCCCCAGATTAAAGAAGCAGCAGGAACATGGAGCTATTTCTGGCCTCTGTTGATCATTAATTGTTGAAAGCAGCCTTGGAATCTCTGTTGGGATATTTAATTTCACTGGGAGAGCAGGAAGCAACAAAGGCCTTCAATCCCTGCTAAGCTGCAGGAAGCACAGGGCAGACCAGACACCTGCAGGCTCTGATGTCCTCGGGACGTGTCCAGGTGTCCCAGGGGGCTCCAGAGACTGGGACATCTCCAGGGGAGGCTGCTGGGGGTTTCTACCATGGTTTCTGGGCTGGGTGGGTTAATCAAGGGATCTTATTCTTAAAGAATGACAGCCCAGCCTTGCAGGAGTTCTGCAGAGAGGCTTTGACATCCCAGAGTCAGGGAATCCTGGAATGGTTTGGGTGGGAAGGGACCTTAAAAGTCATCCCCTGCCATGGCAGGGACAGCTCCCCCTGTCCCAGGCTGCTCCAACCTGGCCTTGGGCACTTCCTGGGATTCAGGGGCAGCCCCAGCTCCTTTGGGAATTCCAGCACAGCCCCTCCCCATCCTCACAGCCAGGAATTCCTTCCTAATATTCCACCCAAATCTCCGCTTTTCCAATTTGAAGCCATTCCCTGTGTCCTGTCCCTCCATCCCTTATTCCCAGCCCCTCTCCAGCTCTCCTGGAGCCCCTTCAGGCCCTGCAAGGGGCTCTGAGTTCTCGCTGGAGCTTTCCCTGCTCCAGGTGAACGTTCCCAGCTCTCCCAGCCTGGCTCCAGAGGGACTCCAACTCTCCATAGCCTCCTCTGGATTTATTCCAACAGGTTCTTGCCCTGTGAAAGAGAAACCATGATATTAACTCAGCATATCCTTTCCTCCATGAGAAATCCTGGTTTTCCAGGGGCCAGGAAGTCCAATCCCCCCAGAGTGACTGCACAAGGTCAGCCACGAGAGCTGATCTCACACAGACCCAGGAGCACAAATTCTATTCCAACCTTGTCCTGGTGAGATCCCTGCAGCATCTCCAGGACATCCCTCACCCCCAGGAACACCCCCATCAGGAAACACAGGGATTTAGAACAGGAATATTATGGAAATGAGCTGAGACAGGAGTGGGGAGCCCAGCAAAGTCAGGGTTTTGTTAAATTCAACAGGGCCTTGGAACTACTGGAATTTAATACCAAAAGAAGCATTTCAAAGTCAAACCCCCACAAAGTTTCTGACAGTGAAGGAACAGCCTCACTCCACTCCAGGGGACTGCCAGCAGTTCAATGGAGCTGAGATTTTTCAACCAGTTCAGTTAAAAGACTGCAAATTGTTGAGTAAATATTGATTCTTCCACTCCAACCCAACTCCCATGGAGCCAGGAAGGAGAAAACTCAGCCTATCTGGGATAAACCACCAAAAGAACCGTGCCCATGATAAAAATTTGTGTCAGTTGAAGTGAAGACCTGTGAGATTTGTAGATTAAAGATCTCCCTTGTGAACATTTGCACGGAACCTGGGACAATGGGACCAGGATTACAGGGTGTTACCATGACACAAATGAGACACAGCACGGAGGACAACAAGGGTTACCATGGAAACAGCTGATAAATGGGCACACACACAAAAAAATTGGCTTAATTTGCTTGTTTAAGTGGGAGGGGAACTGTTTTGATCCTGCTTAATTGCAGCTGATCCCCTTTAATTGCATTTTTTTCCATCAAGTCCAGTGTCACTGCCAGAGCAGCAGCTCTGGTGATCTTTGGCAGGGTGA
This sequence comes from Parus major, assembly GCF_001522545.3. NCBI lineage: Eukaryota > Metazoa > Chordata > Aves > Passeriformes > Paridae > Parus > Parus major. The sequence continues at coordinate 2,134,790 of NC_031790.1, forward strand.
AACTGAGGCAAGGATGGATGGCTGGGATAATTCCCAGCTTTTTTGAGTTCTCCCTGCCTGCTCCTCTTCCTCCCAGAGGAGCAAGCAGTGCAGGAACACCAAAGAACAAATGCATGAGGCGGGGGGAAAGGCTTTGCTCACCTGCTTTGCTCGAGGGGGTGGCAAATGAGGTTGTGGAGGGGGAGGGGGGTTGTCTTCTCCTAAATGTCCTTTCTGAGGTGCTAATGCTGATTTTTGGGCCGCAGGGAAAGGAGCTCCGCTTTTAGCAGGGTGGAAAAGCGGCAGCCAAGTGTGGAGAATCGGAAACCTGATTGGAATAAGAGCGGCCAGATTGTGGGGCCTTGAAATAGAACGGCAGCTAATGCAATTAAATAAAATAAAAACTAATGCAATTAAAACTGCCTCCAGGCTCATTAAGGGCATTAATATGCATGGAGGAAATTCTCCTCTGGTTTTGTACCCAAGGTGCTGAAGGTGAAAGGAGCAGGGCCCATAAAAGTTGCACTTTTGGGTTCGGTGTGTAAGGTTCAGGCATTCCATGGAAAATTTGGGTGTTTCGGGAGGTTTAGCATGGGAGAGGCTCCAGAATGAGAACCAGGAATGCTCAAATCACAGAGCAGATCCATGGGAGAACTGCACAAACCTTCCTTTCCCAGCTGGATGAACTTGGGGAGAGTCCTTCAGCAGCCCAAGGTAGGGAGATGTCCAAATGGAGCAGGGAAATGTCCAAAGGGAACAGGAAAATGTCCAGAAGGAACGGGAAAATGCCCAAAAGGAACTGGGAAATGTCCAAAGGGAGCAGGGAAATGCCTAAAGGGAGCAGGGAAATGTCCAAAAGGAGCAGAAAAAGGGTTCTGTTCTGTGGTGGCTGCTCCAGCAAAAAGGGAATTCAGCTCCCCAGAACCCACCTGCAGGGAATTTCCTCCCCAGATTCCCTCCTAACAGATTATCGCCTAAATTCGTCTCCCTTTCAGCACGCATTGTTTGGTTTCAGCAGTCAGAGTGGGGATGACATTTTTTTGGACTCTGGGATAGCTTTAACACCATGGCTGTCCCAAGCTTTGAATAAAGAAACAGCCGAATGGAAGAATTCCCTTTACACATTCTGCTTTCTGCACCGGGGAGGATTAAAAGCAGCTTGTCACGCCCTGGATGTCCTAATTAACTCCTTCCCTCGTTTGAAGGATTCCTTCCAGCTCCCTGCACCACGATGGGTTTCACCTCCCACAGCTGGAATTCTGCCACAGATACCACTCCAGGCAGGATCACACCTCAGGCCACCAGGGGATTTACAAACTTCAGGACTTCATCTGCGCACAGGAAAAGCAAATGATGAGAAAAGGAGCAGGAAACGGGAGCTGGGAGATGAAAAACTCTCTGTGCTGGGAATGTTTCTGTCTGGAGGGGTCATGGTCACCTCTGGAGGGGGGACCAACACCTCACACTCACTTATACCCACACCCAGGCTCCGAGCATTCCCATTCCAGGGAATTTCCATTCCAAATATTCCCATTCCCTGGCTCCAGAGGGGCTCCAGCTCTCTGTGGCCTCCTCTGGATTTATTCCAACAGGTTCATTTCCCTGTGAAAGAGAAACCAGAATATTAATTCAGCAGATACTTCCCTCCATTCCCATTCCAAATATTCCCATTCCCAGTGGAGGGATTGGGTTTTACACAGTGTGTCCCACATCCAGGAACAGCCATGTGGGATTTAATTTCAAATTAAGGGTTTAGATTCCTCTTGCACAGTGACAACAGAACTTGTCCTACCAGAGCCCTCCTGTCCCTCCTCTGGGCTGTCCCAGCAAGATTGTAGAAAGTTTTTTGGACCTTGTAGAGCTGCTGGGACGTTCTGTTTTCCCGGGATTGCTGTTTTAACTCCCAAAAGCAGTGGGATATGCGGTGCAACTCTCAGGACATCATTCTCCAGTTTTAAAGGAGCGCACTCACTGTGGAACTCTGAAATATTTGGTTGCTGTGCTCTTCTTCTTTCCTTCTGGAAAGGAAATCTTAAAAAAAACCCCAAACACTCCATTTCCAGTGGCAGTGGAAGTGGTTTCCCACTAAGATAAATAAATAGACGTGAGAATAGAAAGCACAGACCCATCCCAGTCCCATCCCAGGGATTTTGTGAGTGGCAGTGCAGAATTCCAGCTTTCATCTGCGCCAGGGAGGAGGAACCTTCCAGGGAAAAGATTTAGGCAGCCGCCAGAAAAGCATATCCACAGCTTCCTGAAAATAATACTGGAGCATCATGGAATTGTTCAGGTTCGGAAGGACTTTGAACACCACAGAGTCCAACCATCCCCCGGCGCCGCCGAGGCCACCACGGAATGTCCCCAGGTGCTACCTCTTAAATCCCTGCACGGATGGGGATCCAAACCTCCCTGGGCAGTTCCAAAGCCTGATCTCCCTTTCCATGGGGAAATTCCTGCTGCTGTCCACCCTGAGCCTCCCCTGGCCCAGCCTGAGGCCGTTCCCTCTCCTCCTGTCCCTGTTCCCTGGGATAAGATCCCAAATCCCCTCGGCTGTCCCCTCCTGTCAGGGAGTTGTGCAGAGCCAGAAATTTCCCCTGAGCCTCCTTTTCTCCAGGCTGAGCCCTTTCCCAGCTCCCTCAGCCTCTCATGGGGCTCCAGCCCCTTCCCAGCTCCTTCTCCCAACTTTCCCCCTAAATCCTTTTCCTGTTCCTCCTGTTTTATGATGTCACTTCACTGTCTGGAAGCAAGAGATGAATCCCAAGGATTTTCCTTCTCTTCCCAGCTGTGATTTACTGTTTTCTTATGGAAAGCCAAGAGCCAAAAACAATTCTAGAGACTCTGGTTGGGTTCAGTCTTAGGGTTTTTCACTGAGAAACCAAAATATTCCAAATCCAGGGATGGGAATGTAACTGGAACCATCTCCAAAGAGAGCCCCAATCCTGTTAAAAAAGTGGATAAGCAGGAAGTTTTTGTAATTGCCTCAGTTATGGATGAACCACCTCCAGTTGGCATTTGAACGGAGATTAAAGAAATGCTCTGGGTTCGGACATTGTCACATGCTGGTGCAACCACTTGCTGTGACAGAAATCTTCAGTCCTCAAGGCTTTACAGAAGTTCCCAGGACTTTGGAGGGATGATAAATGAAATTCCTGCTGCTTCCAAGGGCTCCTTGCACAGCCCAGCATGGCTGAAGAAGAAGATGACTCCAGACTTGCCAGTGTCCCGGGAAGGACCTTCTGGGTCCCACAGAAACCCCAGGATTCAAAGGGAAGAGCTAGAGACCCAGACTAGAAACAGGAAACTTGTGCAACAGAGGAATTAAAGCAAATTACTGCCAGGAGTTCCCACTTGAAGGAGATGTGAAAAGGCAGGGACTCGAGGTGCTGCAGGAATCCAAATTAAGACCTTGGAGAAGGCTTCTGCATTTAGAATCATAAATAAGAATAAGAGTTTAGATAGAAAAGACATTAAGCTGGGTTGTGGGAAGTTTTAAGGTTTTAAAGTTAAGATATAGAAGTAGTTAGAAAGGTAAAAAGAAGTTTTAAAGTTTTGTGTGTCATTGTGTGGTTGGCTAAGGAAGCCCGCGCTGTGGCAGAGATGTGTGAAACGTTAAATTAAATAACAAATATTAAATAAATATTAAATAAATATTCAAATAATTAACTGTTGGTGTGAAAATAGAAACATTCTTTTGTAGCAGAAATTTATTGGCTAATTAACCTTTAAAAACCCTCATGACCAACATCTGGTGGATAAGGTGAAGTCGCTCTCACCCCTTCACGAGGCTGTAGAAGAAGAACAATAAATCCTGTTTTAAAATGCCTCCCTGTGATCCCATCTGTCAAAATCCCGACAAGGTGGGAGTCACTGTGCTCCTTCACACCTGAGAAGGTGACAAGGTGAAAAACCCAGGCAGAAAACATCAGTGGCATTGACAAAAATCCCAATTTTAAGTGTTCATTGCGGCACCTCAGTTTGACATCATGAATCTGTGTGTTGATCACCCCAGGGCGATCGCTGCACCTGCCTGGGGTGCTGGCCACAGGTGGGAAATGGGATCCTCAGGCTCAGCTTTTCCCTGGACTGCCCCAGCTGTGCCTCGGATTAGCCCATCCCTGCCAGTGACCTTTCCTGGAGCATATTTGGGATATTCAAGAGCTCTGGATCGGGGCAGAGCTGTCCATCCCTGCAGCCAGGGAGTTGGGACGCAGCCAACTCCAAGCAACTTTTTTGTTGGGATTTTTTTTTGGGGGGTTGGTTTTTGGTTTTTTGCTGTTTTCCTTTTTATTTATTTTTTTTTTCCTGTGCTGAACACGATGCCAAGAGATTAGAAACCACAATCAGCACTAGGAGCCAGAGCCAGGCCAGGAGAGAAATGCCTGGAAAAACAGATGGAGCCCCTGGCTGCCCTGCAGAGCTGCTCAGGGTTCAGAGGCCAAGGGCTTCTCAGCCTCCCGGCGGGGTGGGGGACACACTGGGGCCGTGATTCTCGGCAGACAGCGTGATCCCATGGACCCCACCTCTGCTGCCAGTGGGAAGATGGAGCTCCAGCAGCCTCTGACGTGGGAGGTGACAGCAATTGGAGAGGGGTGAGGGCAGCCCGAGCTGTCTTTAAGTGATTTACCAGCTGGGGAGCAGCAGAAGCCACCAGAGCTGTCCCATGGAGCTGGGGGCTGGAGCGGCTTCCAAGGGGTTCAGCCAATTCCAGGGATGCTCCCTGGTGTCGGTGGGAACCCCAGCTCCCAGCACCTCCCTGGGGGAGCTGTTAAGGCCCAAGAGAGCACCCAGGGAAGGGAGGTGGAGGTTTTTAAGATGCTTTTGGTGCCATTGGCTTTGCCACGTTCACTTTTATTTTGTCTTCCGGGCATAAAATCCTGGGAAAACCGAATTTTGAACCTTTTGGGTTTAAACATGGGATGGAGGCTGAGGAGCCTTTACTGTGGGAGTGGAGGGTTGGGATGGAATTCCCAGAGGAGCTGTAGCTGCCCCTGGATCCCTGGAAGTTCTCAAGGCCAGGCTGGAGCAGCCTGGGACAGTGGAAGCTGTCCCTGCCTGGCAGGGGTGGGAATTGATGGGATTTAACATCCCAGTCCCACCCAACCTATTCCAGGATTCTGGGATTATAACCATGGCCTTTCCTACATAAACCACTGAATTCCAAACTGCACAAGCACCTCCTCATTCCCATGGACTTGTACAGGTGGAGCTTTCAACAAAAAGCCTGAGGAGATCCCACCCTAAAGAAAAGTGCTTGGTGTTCTGTGGGGCAAGAACCTTTGGAGGAATCTTTGAATGAGCTCAGGAGAAACATTCCAGCACCAAAACCCCAGGGAAAAAAACCCCACAAAACTGCATTTTTCACTGATATCCTCTCCCTTCAGCAAAGTATCTTTGCATTTCTCTTTCCTAAATCCCAGTCCCATCCATTCCTTCCTGTGGGGGCAATCCCGGAGCTTTGAGCTGTGCTGGAGTTGAGGAATCTCTGTCCTTGTCTAAACCCTGCTCTGCAGGCCTTGTTTGGGAGCTGTCTGCTGAGGAGCTGGGAATCAATGGGGCATTGTTCAATAAATAATAAAAGCCAGACACCACCAGGTTCGTTTTTATCCCTGGCTTTTCCCATAGGAGACACCGTAGCAAAATTCCTGCTGGGTAGGAGCACGGCTTCTTCCTCTGTGGGGTGGAATTTCAACTCCTCCAGTTAATTCCCAGCCCAGCACCTGAGGTCATTTGTGGCGTCACATGAAATGTAAAGTTTGCTTTGTAAAAGGGGATTTGGTGGGATTTAAACACTTTTCTGCTCGTGCAGGAGGAAGCTGTAATTGATCCCTGTCAGGGTGATAGATAGAGGTTTTCTCCATTTGTATTTTGATATATTTTGATATATTTATATTATCATAATATAAATAAACTACTTTTTTTGAGGCTACTAGAAAATATATTTTTTTTTTGTTTATTTTTTGGGGTTGTTTTTTGCTGGTTTTTTTTTTTTGTGGTGGCCAGGTGAAAGATTTGCGAAGAAATGTGGGAAATTTCTGGCTTTCCTTAAGTTCCAGGTAAGATGTTCCAATGAGGACACATTTCAGGAGAGAGGGGGAACAGCTGAGGTGGAACACATAAATCATAGTGTGGAATATGGCATGGAATTATAGCATGGAATCATCATGGAATCATGGAATGGAATCATAGCATGGAATTATGGAATGGAATTGTACCATGGAACTGTCCCATGGATTCCTGGAATGGTTTGGGTGGGAAATGACCTGCAATCCCTCTCAGTGCCCCCCCTGCCATGGCAGGGACCCCTCCTCCTGTCCTGGGCTGCTTCAGCCTGGCCTCGGGCGCTCCCGGGGATCCAGGGGCAGCCACAGCTTGGGGCTCTCCAGAACCCAAATCCTGCTCCAGAAGAGGAGGAACGGCTGATCTAGAGCAAAGGCAAAACCCCTTTTGTGCTTCTCACTCCCACCCAGCGCTCTCTGTTTAATTGATACATCTTCATTAAGGCTCCGAGATCCCACAGAGCCTGCGTTCCCTTCTCGCTGAGGGAGAGGATGGAGGGAGGAAGGGAAGAGGGCAGGAAAGGAGGCTTTGCTGGATGTTTTCTCAGGTGCAGGGGTGGCGGCCAAGGACATCAAAGCCGGGAGACCCTCGCCAGGCCCCGGGCTGGGTGGGGCTCGGTCGGAGCCGGGAGTGACTCAGAGCGACGGGAGTGCTGTTTGTGTCAGCCGGAATGGGAAGGAGCCTTTGTTTGGGAACCTTTGCACTCCTCGGGTGAGCTCATCCCGGTGAGGTCAGCGGGGACAGGTGAAGAAAACTGGAAACCCTTTGACTTTTAAACTCTGGGGTTTGGGGACATCTGGGAGGGATTGGTGTGTGCTGGGAGCGGTTCTCTGCCAGCAATGGGATGCTGAGGGCAGTCAAATCTTAATCCAGGACCTTTCCTTTATGGACTGGACTCCTCCCATCCCAAACCCTCATTCACACAAGGGCAGCACCTCCACAAACGCCTTTTTAGGGTGCTTGCAGTCCCAGCCTCCTGCTGGGATTCCAGTTCCTTGGAACAATGAATTCCTTGAGAATTTCCAGCACATTCCCAAACTGCTGCTCCAAACACAGGCCCAGGTGGAAAAACTAGGAAAAGGTGGGAAAAAGACAAAAAAAAACCCTCTCCTCTAACAGGTGGGACATCAGGGAAATGATCCGGGCCTGCAAACTCCCCATGTGTGCTTCATTTTAAGCATGGTTGGTTCCTAAAAATCTGGGATTTAAGGGATTACTCGTGTTTAAAATGAAAGCCACGTGTCTGCATCGTCTTCAACCGTTCTGGGTGTGAATTGGCCACTTCGGATTTGTCAGCTGATAAACACCGAAACAATCTTCTCAGCAATGGCCAGGAGAGCACCTGGAACCTCCCAGATCCCTGGGTTATCAGGGTTTAGCTGCTAAAAATGAGGGAAATTAGCATTAAACTGTGCTGTTTCCACCCCCCTCTCCTCCCTGCACCTCTGGGCTCTCTCAAGTCTCTTTTTTTTTTTTCTGGATTTGCTCCAGCCAAAGGTCAGGAACAAAATTTCACCGTGTTTTATTCACCTCCCCTGGGAGAGTTTTCCTTCAAACCCTCCAGCTCCCGTGGGGTTTGTGTGATGGCAGTGATGGCTTTGGGTCAGCTCTGAGCCTGGGATAACAATTCCAGGTGGCATTGAGAACTACTTTCCTCTCCCAGCTCAGGTGCTGGGGGATGTTGGCACCTGGTGGAAAATAACGCTCCCTCCAATCCCCACTTATTAAAAACGACTCTCGATTTGAAGCAGGAGGGTTTCATGTTCTGTTTTAAACCCTTGCTTGTCTTAAAACTGCATTTCTTAATCTTTATTTGTGTCTAAGCTCTCCTAAATCCTCCTACATGTCTTCAACAATATCTCTCAATAATGAGTCTAATTGTGATTTTTTTTCTCTCAAAGCTTTTATTTAAAAAAAAAATAAATTAAAATTTAAAGAAAAAAAAAAAAAAAAAAACAGAAGAAAAGCCATGGAAAGTGGAGAAGTTCCAAGCCCAGAGCAGTTATGAAGGGTGTGAGCAGGTTCATCCTCTCCCAGCAGCTGATCCTGATCCTTGCAGGAAGCAGGAGGAAGCACTGGAATCACTCCAGGAGTGGCCTCGCCTGCCCTGAACTCTGGTTTTTAAGTGCAGGGTGGTTCAGTTTCGCTTTTTTTTTGAGAAAATGTTTGCTCTGAGGTGCATCCCCATGTGACAGAGGTGCTGGAGCAAATTGGAGCCCTCTGGTTGTCCCATGCCCAGGTGTGATTTCCCAGCTGGAGCCAGCACAGCCTCCAAAGGAAAGGGAAAATGTTCTCTCCTGCCTGGTTTGGGAGGGGAAGGGGAGCCTGCTCTGCCTGCAGCCTCTGACCCAGGCCCTGAGTGAATTCCCTGAGTTCTGGGCTTGTCTGGCACAATTTTATTATAAATATCAACCTTTGAGTGAGCAGAGCCCCAGTGGCTCCTGGAGCTGCTCCCCAGGGCTGGAGCCTGGCTGGGAGAGCTGGGAATGTTCCCCTGGAGAGGAGAAGGATCCAGGGAGAGCTGGGAATGTTCTCCTGGAGAGGAGAAGGATCCAGGGAGAGCTCAGAGCCCCTTGCAGGGCCTGAAGGGGCTCCAGAAGAGCTGGAGAGGGGCTGGGGACAAGGGATGGAGGGACAGGACACAGGGAATGGCTTCAAATTGGAAAAGCGGAGATTTGGGTGAGATATTGGGAAGGAATTCCTGGCTGTGAGGGCAGAGAGGGGCTGTGCTGGAATTCCCAAAGGAGCTGGGGCTGCCCCTGAATCCCAGGAAGTGTTCAAAGCCAGGTTGGAGCAGCCTGGGACAGGGGGAGCTGTCCCTGCCATGGCAGGGGTGGCCCTGGGTGATTTTAAGGTCCCTTCCCACCCAAACCATTCCAGGATTCCCTGGTTCACTCCAACACCACTGGGGGCTTCTCCCATTTCTCCTCCTCCTCCTCATGGCTCACCCCTTGAAAAGGGGGAATTTGCAGGAGCCTGAGCTGGGGAGGAGGGAATGGCAGAGGATGTGGAACATTTCTGAGGGGTCAGGGGGATCTCTGTCCTTCTGGAGGAATCTCTGGAGCTGCAGCAGAGGTGAGGACAGGGAATTCTCCCTCTGCCTTCCTCTGCCTCCAGGTGAGGCCAAAGGAACCAGCATGGCTCCGGTGCTGTCTCTTTTACCTGGTATCTTTTACCTTTTCCCATCTCCTCCTTGTTTCCTTTTCAGCCAACCAGCCCCATCACTCAGGGACATCATTAAACCCCAAATTCACCTTTTTCTCCAATTGTCTTTGCCAGGGGATGCTGGGAAAGCTCCTCCTGTGAGGGCTTGGAGCTCTGCAGCCTTGCCCTGCTCCCATAGAGTGGTACTCACACCCCCAGGGACATCATTAAATCCCAAATTCACCTTTTTCTCCAATTCTTTTGCCAGAGGGTGCTGGGAAAGCTCCCCCAGTGAGGGTTTGGAGCTGGGGCTGAGCTCTGCTCCCACCAAGGGCTGCTGAGCCTGGCCCTGTGTGTGCCGAAGGTTTTATATAATGTGGGAGAAAATGGGAATTGCTCATTCCATAATGACTGTTCCTCTGCCTGGGACAGCAGAATAATTAGGGTTTCTTTTTTCTTTAATTAGGAAATGGCAAACATAGGTTAATCAATTACAAATGCCTCTTTATCCTGCAATGCACTGCAATTAACATTACTTAAATGTGTTCACAAAGTAGGAGGCCTGGGTTTGGAAAGCCACTTCTCTCGCTGGTTTTGTTTTTCCTTTTCCCAGTTTTCCGGCTCCCAAACGTGTGTGAAGCCTTCCCGTCTCCCCTTTCCCTCTGCAGGGAGGGGATTTAACCATTCTTGATGAGGTTTCTAAACCATTGGAAATCATTAAACAGTGTTAGCAAAACTTCTCTGTCCAAAGGGGAAAGTGTTTTTGGAGAGCTGGAGGAGTGGAGGACACAGAGTTGGGATTTCACCGGGGTTGCAGCCCACAAAAGCAGGGTAAAAATCCAGGAAATACAATAACTTGATTCATCCCCGCTTCCTAACACCGCTGCCAAAAGCGTGATGAAATCCCGAAGGGTTCGATTCGGGACACGGGGGAACAAAACCTCCTCTCCTCAGGCCGGGGCGATTCCCAGGGAACATCCAGTGCCGCTCCCGCTCCGCGCTTCCCAACAAAAGTTGGGGAGGAGGGCGAGGGGAAGCGAGGGGGAGGGAGCTGCGGCTTCCCAGGCCACGAAGCGGGCAGGGAGGAGGGAAAGCTCCAGGGTAATGCCAGGGATGCTCCAAAGGTCGCGGGCAGCGCATCCCGGGGATGCTCCAGAGGCCGGGGCTCACCTGCGCCGGGCGGGTGCGGGGCTGGAGCCGTGCCGGGCTGCTCCAGGCATTGCTGCCATCTATTGGGAGGAACGGCCTTGTTCCCGACCCAATCCCGGCCCGGAGCCCTGCTCTGGGAAGGGGATGGCACTTCCAGCCCTGCTAGAGTAGTTGCTGTGCCCTGAGGAGTGAGCAGCTTGTGGGGACCCCCAACCCGGGCTGCTGCGCTCAGAGCTCCCAGAAAATCCTGGAACAGTTTGGCTTGGAAGGGGCCTTCGAGCTCATCCCATCGCATCCCTGCCATGGCCAGGGACACCTCCCAACATCCCAGGTGGCTCCAAGCCTCTCCAACCTGGCCTTGGGCACTCCCAGCAGCCACAGCTTTTTCTGGCTTTCCTTGTATTTTTAGGAATTCTGGGTGGCCCCAGCTGCCCTCCTGGCCTCAGAGGTGCTGGTGGTACAGTCTGGAGTGAGGCACCGCCTGATAATCTCAGTTTTGTGGTGTAAGAGATCAGGATTAGGTGGGATATTGTGAAGAAATTCCTCTCTGTGAGGGTAGAGAGGGGCTGAAATTCCCAGAGGAGCTGTGGCTGTTCCATCCCTGGGAATGCCCAAGGCCAGGTTGGAGCAGCCTGGGATAGTGAGAGGTATCCCTGCCCTGGCAGGGGTGGAACTGGATGAGTTTTAAAGTCCCTTCCAACACAAACCATTCCAGGATTGTGTTGTTGCAGTGATATCGGAGCTGAGCACACCCGGAGTGAGTGACCTGCTGAACTGGGCCCTCAGGAAGGAGCCCCACAGACTCTCTGGACAGGTTTTATTTTTTTAACCAGCCAAGATGAGCAGAGTTGGAGCTGGAGCTGATCAGGGTGCTTGTATCAAGTGTGTGCTTTCAATTTGGGATGTTCCTGGCCCTGCTCCCGGGAAGGAGGCTTTGAACTGGAGCAGTGGCCTGTGGCTCCCCACGGCTCTGCTGACACAGGACGGGATTTTGGCTGCTTTGGGACACAAGTGCCGGTGGGAGGGGTCATTCCTATTGCAGGATCCTGGAATGGGTTGGGTTGGAAGGGATTTTAAACCCATCCAGTGCCACCCCTGCCATGGGGAGAGGAACTTTCCACTATCCCAGGGTGCTCCAAGCTCTGTCCAACACTTCCAGAGATCCAGGGACAGCCACAGCTTCTCAGGGAAAGCTGCTCCAGGAGGAAAATGTTGGAGGATGCAAAGACTCCCGATTTGTTATAACATCACCTTTGGGGTTGATGAGGTTGAGGCAGCTGGAGCTGCCACTGACACCTTTTGGGGCTCCCTAAAACCACAGGCCAGACCAAATTCAGGGAATAAAAAGCAGTTCTATTTATGGAAGGGCCTGCAGGTGCATTTCAGGCAGACAAAACACACCCAAAATGGACAGATAGTCACGGGTTTCCCACTTTTATAAGTTTGGTCCATTTGCACATTGGGGTTCATCTCCCAATTGCAGCTGCAGGGAATGAAGGGATTTCCCCCAAGTTTGCTGCCCCCAGCTCCCTTTTGTTTGCATCTCTGGGGCCTGAGGCAGTGAGGTGTCCTTGGCTGCCAGGCCTGGAGAGGAATTGCTGTGTCTGCCCAAAGTGGGGAAGCAGCAGCTGCTGCTGGGTGTGGAGTTTGGAGTTCCACACTGAAGAGCTGCAGGGTCACAAATCCCTGGGGAATGGAAAAGATGAAACCCTGAGGCATCACCACGGGGGCCTGGGGGGAAGCAGAGCAGGAATTGGGATCCCAAACAGCTACTCCTGCTTTGGAAGAGCTGGGATGCAACAATTAAATGGAAAGCACCGGGAATGAGGCTCTGGGGTTGTGTTAACCCCACTCTGGAAAGGATTTGGATCCACCTGTTGGGTTCAGGCTGCCTGTCCTGGACCCTCATCTTATTCCCATTGGATCTGTCCATCAGTTTACCATGAGGACAGAGGTTTCCCTTTGGAAAAAGGTTGTCATTAATGGAGTAAATTGAGGGATGGAGGGTGGAAATACCCTGAATTCACCCCAATTTTCCACTGGCTGGTTGAGATTAACTCGTCTTGGGTTTATCCTCCTCAGAATTTGGAGGCAAAACTGAAGCAACCCGTGAAAGTCGGGGAAAATCCCATTTTCCTGCGTGTTCAGCAGGAACTTGTGCTGCCCATACCCCATAGCTGAGGTGTGTTTCGGCAGCTGCTTCGTGTGCATTTCTGTAATCTCTTAATTAGAAGGAGGTTGTGCTTGGGAGATTAATTTTGGGGTTCTGAATGCTTCGATTTCCTGGAAATCTCAAAGCAGCACCTCCTGCTCAGGCCATTTTTGGTAAAAAAAAAATGAGCTCTTGGAGGTAAAATCCACTGAAGATGCATTTTCAGGTTAATTTATGAGAAGGGCTGGATTTATCCAACAGAACCTGAGGATCGTTTTTTTGGGGGAAGTTGGGAATTTTCTTACAGGCACCTCAAAATCGGAGTTTCTTAAAAGAGGAAACTTTTCCTGAAAGAAACAACTTGCAAAGGGACAAACAGAAATAGCCTTGCACATAGCTGGAGTTCCAGCTTTGTGTGCTTTGCTCACCAGGAATTTGTCAGACAAATGTCTGTGCTCTCACACATCCCAAAGAGGTTTCAAGGCAGCTCCATCAGAAAGCAAAAAAGAAAAACTGGGTTTGGGGCTTTCCAATTCCCAGCCTGGTCCTGAGCTTCTTGTTTCCCACCAAAACTCTGCTGGGGAAACTCTTATTTATTTTGTTATAAACTCGTGTTTAATGCCTTGGGAAAGGGAGGGTGGGAATTGTTTTCTGAGGATGGAGGGATCACCAAGGGAATTCCTGGTGATTCTCTGGCTCATGGGGGTGATCCCATAAAAAACAGGGAGTGAGTAGCCAGGGGATGTAATTCCATAGGTTTTGCAGCATTCTGTGGTGTTGGGAGCACCTGTGCCATGGTTTTGGGTGGTTTTAAGTGGGTTCCACTCTCCTAAAATCCCAACCAAGGAGCTTTTCTGGGGCAGGTGAATAAAGGCTCTGGGGGGAATGCAGAGGCAGGAATGGGGCAAATCATTTGGAGGAGCTGCTGGAATGTGTTTAACGTCCTCCAGCCCATTCCCAGTTATCGCAGGCTCTCAGGCTTCTGATTCCCTCCTGGTGCTCCAGAAAATCCCTGTGGGAATCTCATCCCTAAAAATCCCTGGGCTCCATGGGCTGGGAATGGGGATGGAAATGGGAATGGAGCAGGGAATGGGGCTGGGAATGGAAATGGGAATTGGAATGGAGCAGGGAATGGGGCTGGGGCTGGGAATGGGTCTGCGAATGGGGATGGGGCTCAAATGGGGCTGGGAACGGGAATGGGGCTGGGGCTGGGAATGGAGATGGATCAGGGAATGGGACTGGGAATGGGGCTCAGATGGGAGAGGGAATGGGGCTGGAATGGGGCTGGGAGTAGGGCAGGTGACTTCAGGCCTGAATTTTATTCTTTTCATTTTATTCTTTGGATCCTCTGGAAGACCAGAGGACTGCAGGAGGTGTTTGGCAGCTTGGATAGGAAAGGGTTGATTCAATCTGGTTTCCTATTCCTTTGAGCACGGACAGGGCAGGAGCCAGCGCTCCGGGCAGGGAGGATCCTGAGGGATCGGAGCTGCCCCGGCCTTTTCCCACTGTCCCTCTGTAAATTTAAATGGGATTCAGCGCCTGGATTAGGGCCTTTCCCTGCTTCCCGCCTTGGCATTCCTCGTATCCTTGCCCAAATTTGCACTTTAACTCCCAGGAACCACTGACTCTGGCACTGGCTGGAGGGGATGATTGTGCAGATTTTGCTGCCTGATGGCTCTGTACCTGAAAAAACCAAAACTCGGGGATATTTTTGGAAGCAGAGCATTCCAAATTCCATCTCCAAAGCTTTCTGCCTTGATTTCCCTGCCTCCCCCTGCTTACTGTTCAATGCTCCCTGCTGTTCCAAGAGTGATCCCGAAATCCTACCTGCTCCAGAGGGAAAAATCCGCAATTTCTGTGAATTGGATCTTTAATTACATTTTTGTACCCACAATTCTTCCAGCCGGCAATTAAGCACTGTTAATTAGCCAGCCTTCATCCTGCAGCTCCAGGAGATATTTGCTACCCCCAATCCAGACCTTGGCAAGCATTTCCGAGTGGAAATTTTTCTTTGGAAAAGATCTGAGTGATTTTCAGTCATTATTCCAGGCCCTTTTCTCTCTCTGGTGAGCAGGGGTCTTCCAGCTCTGAAATCCCTGGGAATAACAGCTGGAAACACCCATCCATGAGGAGTTCTCCATAGGAAGAGCTGGGAAATCAGGAATGTCCTGGTGTAGGATTGTCAGAAGCTTTCCAGCATCAATTCTTGGGTCAGTAGATACTCCAGTGGTCACTGGGGAGAAATCCCCTGTATTTGGTGGTTTGGATTCAACAGCCAAATTGTCCTGTGATAATTCCTTTGATAATTCCCTGCCGCAGCAACTGGGATCCCAAAGCCTTGCCAGGGGATCCTGCAGTGCAGGACTGGGTTTAGCTGGGGGGAGAGTGGGAATTCCCAGATAAATTCCCCAAAAGGTGAGGTGGAATGGGAAGAGTGAGGACAAAACAATGCTGAAATCCATCAGTCCATCCTTTCTGGCACAGGTTGGTTCCCGCTTTCCTCAGACCTTGTCCAGCCTGTTTTAAGCATCACCAGAAACACAAATCATTTGTCCAGGCAGCTCTGGAATGTTTAGACCTGCAGAGAGTGATCAGAGAGCTCTGGAGGCTCCACGGGGTGTCTGAGGATCCTGAAACACCCCGGTCCCTATGGGAAAGCAGCTGGCAGGAACTGGCTCCTTCCTCGGGGTAGGAATGGGAATTTCCTTGAGCGCAGGGCTGAACAAAGCCTGGATTCCCACAGATCTGGTGAGACACGGGGAATCCTGGGGGAAGCTTTTCCCACAGCTGGGATAGTGGATGTCCCATTTCCCACTTCTTCCTCCGTGGAGTCTCTGGTAGCCAGAGAGGTGTTGTGGGGGTTAAGTTGAGAGATTTTGGGGTTGTTTTCTACCAATGTGGCACCCCAACGGTGTTCCCAAGTGTTCCATGGGGATAAAAGATCTCCAAAAATTCCTTCTATTTAAAATGGAACCTCTGAGCTAAACCAGTGGAGATTGCCAGGGGAAAAAAGTGTCTGAGGTGTTCGGGAGTTTGTGATGGACAAAGAGAGGGTTTGGGAATGGGGCTGGGAGTGGGAATGGGGCTGGGAATGGAAATGGGCTTTTCCCAGCAAAACCATTCCAGGATTTTATAGTTCTGTGATTTTCCAGAGCCCTAAAAGGAGGAGAGTGGCTGAATTGCTGATGTGGAAAATGAGGGAAATATACAAAAGCCTTTCCTGATTCTCCACCAGAAATCCCCAGTCCTTGTTCCTGTGGGTGTCACATCGGGATATTTTGAGGTGGGGACTGGGACAAGAAGCTCCCAGTGACCTGTGCCTTGATTATCCCAAAATCCAGGAGATCCAATGAATTCCAGGGATCTTCGGCCTGTGCAGCTCTGGAGTTTCATCCCCCTCTGGCACAGACCATAATCTCCAGGGGAGTTTTCCTACTTCCTCTGATATATTTAATTAATTTAATTATAATTTAATATATTATTAATTCACTCAGCCCCTCTTACCTCACTGTTATTTAGGCCTTGGCAATTAATATTCCCTGGGAATTATCTTTCCATCTTCTGAAAAATCACGGGGAAAGAAGGAATCTCATCTTAAACAGCTTTTTCTCAGTACAGCAACCAGAATATTTAATATACCAACCTTAGCATCTGTGAGTTGTTACTTTAATAAAATTAAAAACCACAGATTCAGCCCCTTGCCAAGCAAATCCCAACAAGGCTGGAAAAGTCTGAAGGGACTTTCTCGGGAGTGGAGTGAGGAGACTGTCTTGTCATTCCCTCTAATTTTTGCACTTTTAATTTCTTTCCCTTTTTTTTTAAAAAAAAAATCCCCTTTTTTAAAAAAATTTCTTTCCTTTTTTTTTTCTTTCCTTTTTTAAAATTTTGCTCTTTTTAAAATTTCTTTAGTTTTTTTTTAAATCTCCCTCTTTTTTTAAATATCTTTCCCTTTTTTAAAAATTTCCCTTTTTTAAATTTATTTCATTTTTTTTTTAAAAATAATTTTTAAAAAATTTCTTCCCCTTTTTTTTAAATTTTCTCTCTTTATTTTTAAGTTTCTTTCCCTTTTTTTAAAAAAAAATCCCTCTGTTTGTTTTTTTAATTTCTTTCCCTTTTAAAAAAAAAATTCCTTTTTTTTTTAATTTCTTTTTAAAGAGCTTCTCTGCCAATTGAAATCCTGAATCCTGCCTGATCCCTGCCTCATTCCCCACCTGGCGCTGAGCTGGGAATGCTCTTTGGTGCCTGAGGCAGGTCCTCCGGAGGATCCTTCAGGAACCTCCAGGGAATTCCTGCTCCAAGGCTCCGGATCTGGATCCTGCCGAGAAATACTCAGCAGCTCCAGGGAACGGCCGCGTTTATTTTAACCTCGAGGAATTTCACCAATTCCACAGCTGTCGAGGCCGGGAGACTCCTCTGCTTCCCGAATTTCCTCCGGGGAGGAGACATGAGCTCGGTATTCCCGTGGAAATCTTTGTTCTGGAAGGTTCATTTCCTGTTTAATGAGAGATGCTCGCTCTGGTTCGGGCAAGCCTTTGCAAGAAGCTCCTGAGATAATTTGCCGATGTCATCAGGCTGGGGAGCAGGGCTGGGGAATTCCGGGATTTCGGGGGGTTCTTCAGGCTGAAAATCCTTGGGGAGAGCCCCCTGTGAGTGGGGGAGTCCCTGAAGAAAGGGAGCCCCAAAAATTCGGGATTTGGATTGGGGTTAACCCCTGCTGGGATGGGAGTCCCACTGCTCTGAGATTCTGGGCGGTTTCTTTCCTCTTTTAATCGTTTTTCTGGCTTTTCCTCTGGGTCGGCAGCTCTGTCCCTGCACGCGGATCCTGGAGTTGCATCCCCAAAATCCTTTGCTGGGTCAGGGGTGACCTCCAAAACCTCTTCCCTTCTGGAAATGTCACTTCCCCACCTCCACGGGGGCACATCCTGGTGCTGTTCCTCCCCTTGGACACTGCCTTGGGGCTGGGAATGGGAATGGGGCTAGGAATGGGGTTGGGAATGGG
>NC_031790.1:2152504-2154166 GCF_001522545.3 Parus major
GGAATGGGAATGGGTCTGGCTCCTCCACCTGCTGCTAGGCAGGATTAAAACCATCTGACTCCGTTTCTCAGGGACAAGCCCTGTCCAAGGCAGCGACCCCCACGCCTGCTGGTGCCGAGCAAAGCTCCCCCCAGCAGGGCCTTTGGGGAACTTCCCCCCTCCACAGAGGAGATTTTCAGGATTTTCAGTGCCTGGCGTAGCAGGAGCCGAGTGCTGAAAGTTCTCCACGTGTCCCATCCGTGAGGCACACTTGGTTTGAATCAAAACCCCATCGCAACAGGAAGTGGGATTTCCAGACTGGGGTTAGGAGTAATTCTGGGTTATTATTAGCAATCACTTTTCATCAGACGCTGCAGCTACAAGATGCAGAACAAGCCCAGCAGAAAGAGACTGAAATATGGGATTCCTGTTATTTGAAAAGAACAATTTTAAAAATGGTTGATTTGAAAATTGTACGATGCGAATCGATCTTGAGAATACGAGAAATCCCTTACCTCACCTTCATTTTTGTCTCCAATTCACTTAAGCTCAGTAGAAGACAGAAATTAATGGAATTGTTAGGGTTGGAAAAGCCGTCCAGGATCATCGAGTCCAAGCTGTGAGTGATCCAGCCCAGAGCACTGAGTGCAGAGTCCAGTTGGACACCCCCAGGGATGGGGACTCCAAACATCCCTGGGCACCACTTTCCTACATTTAACGACCCATTCCATGAAGAAATTCCTGCTGGTCCAGCCTGACCCTCTCCTGGCAGAGCCTGAGGCCGTTTCCCCTCATCCTGCCAATAATTGCCCCCTTATATTGGGTACCAAACAATTGTAGCTTTGCTGTGACCCAGCCAAACCCACCCCGACTTCCTGTACACAAAGCTGAGATATTAAATCCCTTTAATAATCAGATTTCCAGTGGTTTTTTTTGCCAGGTTTGTGGAGCCTGTAGCCAGATCCAAGTGGTTCTGTCGGGGCAGACTCCCAGGTAACTCCTAAATTGCATCCTGCCTTTTGGAACAAGTTCTGACACCCCTGCCCCAGTGCAGCCGGGGTTGTTCACCTGGGCTAAGCAAATTAAAAGGTTCTGCTTGGCCTCTCCCTTACTTTGCTTTCCTCCTGCCGGGGTAATTGCAGCTGCTGCCGGTTCCCAGAGCCGGGATGGGGAATCGTATCCTGGCAGCGTGCGGGGACGCGCCAGAGCCATGGCGGGGAGGGAGGAGGGGATGGAATTCCGTGGTTGGGTTTAATGTGCACCTGCTGGGGAGCCGCTCCAGCAGGCTGCGAGGGCGGCTGGCTGGGGGCCAAGGCCTCCACACAGCCAGGTTTGATCCCTGAAAATCCTGGAGTGCTTCCCGTGCGCTTGGTAACACCTTCAAATCACAATGGGCAGGAATCGCCTCACCCTGCTGGACACGGGTCCTGCTCCACGCAAGCCCAGAGAAGCTGTGGATTCCCCATCCCTTGGAAGCCTGGAGGGGACTTGGAGCTAGCCGGGCTGGTGGAAGGGGGTGGAACGGGATGATCTTCCTGGCCAAAGCCTCCCGTGACAGCCCAGTCCGGCCGCCTCCGGGGAGCCGGGAGCTCTGGGAAGGGTGGGGGGAGCCGGCCGGGGGTGCCGAGGGGGTGGCGAGGGGAGCTGGGAGAGAGCGGAGGATGCTGGATTGCTGGGAAGGAT
>NC_031790.1:2155116-2156631 GCF_001522545.3 Parus major
CCCTTTCTCTTTTCCCTCCTTTCTTTCTCCTCTCCCTCGATTTTTTTGAGTGGGGTTGGATAAAAATCTTAACACCTTGGGAACAGAGGAGCAGTGGCACAAAAGGCCGGGCTGTGCAATTTAATCGGGTCTGCTGAATGGCAATGGAAAGAAGAATTCTCCCAAGCCTAACAGTGCCTTTCTTTTTTCTCTTCCACACATCAGGCAGGAAAATAAACCCTCCAGCATTTCACCTCTAAGAGAAGCCACGGGGAAAATCTTCCAGCAGGTTGTGCCAAGCTTTTAGGAAGAAATAGGGAAACATTTTATTTTGGCTTGTTTTGGGTTTTTTGTTTGTTTGTTTTGTTTTGTTTTGTTGGGTTTTTTTTAATGAGCTCCCTAGGCTGTAGAGCAGCTGTTACCTGATATCAGGAGGAAGTAAGGTTTTTAGGGAAAACCTTACCCCATAATGGGTGTTCTTGTATCCCTAAACCTTCTAACAACAGTTTTGCAGGGCACAGACCTTGAATGAGCCAACCACTGACTTTGGGGTGATGATTCCACCGCTGGCTGCTCCTTTTCCCCTTTAAAACCTGGTACAGGGTTGAAGCCAAGCTCCTCTTCCACCAGACTCCTTGAAATCCCACAGCAGGGGCGGAATGGAAGTTTCCAGGGAATTTTGAGCCCTTGTTTCCTTCAATATGCAAAAGGAAAAATGCAAATATGCTCTGGTAGTGCAAGACTCCGAGGTCTTGGGCAGAAATTTGCTTGTACAAGTCCCCTGCCAAATTTGACAGCGGCTCAGCGTGGGTCCCTCACACCTGAAATCATCCCCCCACTCTTTTAAAGCAAAATGATTAAAGTTCTGCCTCCAGGGGGTCTTTTTGGAGCCCCATAGAGTTTTCCTGGTGTTTTAATATTTGTGTCCCGACCCAACACCGCTCATGGGGTCACCAAACAGCCTCACTCACCTCCTGCTCCTGCTGCTCGCAGGAATTAATTCATTAATTAATTAAAACGGGAATTAATATTGATTAGTAATATTAATATTAACAATTTGATATTCGCGGTAGTAAATATGGCATAAAGGAGCAAATCCCTGGGAAAATAGTAGGAGAAGGAACAGAAAACTTGCTGGAATAATCTCAGTGTCCCCTTGGCGTTGATTCCTCCCCGCGCTTGGACTCCCGTGGATGCGGACGTGCTTCTCGGGAGGGCCGGCACAACCTGCCGGGCTCTGCAGCCTCCAAAAGCCCAAAAAGCCAAGTGGGAACGTTCACCTTGGGGGTGAAGGGGTGGAGGGACCGGGCTGGGAGTTTGCAATCCAATCGTGCGGAAAATGCGGCGCTTCCCCTGCGGAGAGGACGGCGCTGGAGCCGTGACTCAGCCCCCATTGAAGTCGCTGCCAGAGCTGCTTTGATTTAATCAGGATCAAACTCTCTGGGATTATTCTCGCTTCCAAACTGGACCGGGGCTCTGAAGTGGAGAAACCACAACGCTTTGCGGGGCTGCTGCTTCTTTTTTTCTTTTTTTTTT
>NC_031790.1:2156681-2172236 GCF_001522545.3 Parus major
GCTCGGCGTCCCAAACCGAAGCCGAAACCCGAAACCCTCCTGTTTCAGGGCTTTTGGAGTGTGCCTGGAACATCTGGCGCAGCTGTTCCTGTGACCCCCGGGCAGGAGCACAACCTCACTCCTGTTCCCATTGCAAATGCAGCCGACACCAGCGGGAATGAGGCAGCACTGCCCGAACCTTCCCAGCGGCTTCCTGGGAGAGATCGGGGACAGAGATGGGCAGGATCCAGAAGAATCCCATTTTCCCAAGGGAAAAATGGCATGAATGAGGCAAAGCAGCGGGCACAGCTTCTGGAGCTCCATGGATGGAGCCTCCTCCTGCTTCTCTTTCATTTCCTCCTTATTGCCTTTTAAATTCAGCTGCCATGATGGCCCAAAATGGGGCGGTTTGCACCTCCACTTGAATGGCATCTATGGAATTGGTTCCTCAAGGAGGAATTCTGTACCATGGATCTATCCAAGCTGGATTTCCTTGCCTGGCACCACAGAGCTGAGAGTCCTTCCCCTTCCCAGAGAAGATCCTGGGATTGGCAGAGCCCCAAGCGTGCTCAGGATCCAAATTAGCTCAGCTAAACCAGACCTGGTCTCTAAATCCTTGGGTTTTTATTCTAAGCTGCAAGAACTTGTAATTTTTTATCTGGAGATTTTTCCTGATTTCCTTTCAGCTCTAAGGCTTAACAGCCCTGCTGCACTTTCATCACTGAAACACCCAGAGCTTCAAATTGTCTCTGGGATCCGAGATAATCAATCCTGCAGTGCGTTAATCCTTGTTACGTGCCCATTAAAACCGAGATTAAATCAGGCATTAGGGTGCCTCCTCCCGTTATGAAATCTGAAAAACAGGATTGGGTTTGGAGCAGGGAGAGGGGGGGATGAAGAAAACCACGAAACACCCAAAAACTGGGCTTTGGGGAGCAGGTTTGAGTAGCTGATTTGATGGAGGGAATTGTGCAGGTGAGGGGAGCTAAGAAGGCGGCAGGCGAGGTTTGGGGCAGGTATGAGGGATTTGAGGGATTTGAAGGATTTGCATGTGCCTACGTGAGCGCAGGGACGAGTCCAGGAGCTCGCACGTGCTGGGGCAGCGCAGGGAGAGGTGAGCACCGGGGCAGGAGAGGATCCCTGCCAGCCCCATCCCCATCCCCGAGCCCCTCAAAGCCGCCCCTTGCCCCGTCCCGAGCCGTCCCAACCCCGGGATCACTCCCGGACGGATGGGAACGGCTTTTCCTAAAGGGCAGGTGATTTTCTTTTGGGGTGGGGGCGCTTTAGGGCGGCGCTGTCATTTCCTCGAGCTCCGCGATCCGTAGGAAGCCTCCCCCCGGCCGCTCCCCTCCCTTCCCCACCGCTCCTCCGAGGATGAACTTTTTGCTCATTGTTCTTTGGTAGGTACTTTTAATGAGCTGGAAAATATTCTTCCTGTGAAATTGCAGTTTTTGTGGGGCTAGAATGAGTCCAGTCCTCCCCTGGCTCTGCCCAGCGCCGCCGATTGGCTCCGCAGCCCGGGGGGGACCGATAAGGGCGGCTATAAAAACCTCGCAGCTCCCGGTCCCCCAGCGAGCAGGAGCCAGAGGGGCCACCCGGATCCTCCGCACATCCCTGCGCTTATCCCCGGGCTCGCCGGGATCCTCCCTCCCTCCCTCCTTCCTTCCATCCCTCCTGCGAGCGCGTATCCAGCTCCACATCTTTGCTCAAGCCGGAGTGGAAGAGGAGAGGCGCACACATCCAAAAAAAAAAAACCCAAAAAAAACCCCCAAAAACCAACCAAAAAAAAACCAACCCAACCCCACACTTAGCGGAAACTTGTCAGAGAATGCTCCTAAAGTCTGGTTTTCTCCTGCTGCTGCTGATCAGTGCATCCGCGTCCTACGAAGCTGAGCAGAATGACTCTGTGAACCCCAGGAAAGCGCGGGTGGCAGCCCAGAACTCAGGTAATGCCAGTGAGGAGGTCTCGGAGTCTCAGCCCCGATGCCTTAAACTGTCTCACATTTCTCTGCTGCTGATTTTTCTTCTTCTTTTTCATTTATATTTTCCTTTTTTTTTTTTTTTTTTTCCCCTTATAAACTTACCGGCTGGCAGCACAAATGTTCCTTTCAGGGCTGGCAGGAGCTGTCGGTGCAGAGCTGGAGCAGGAATCTCCTGTAGGAGCCGGGACAGGGTAGCTCTGCGAGGATGCAATCCGAGCTCTCCCCTCCTCCCCCAGCTCCTCAATGAGTTCCGTGCACTTTTTTTATCATTTTTATTTTCCTGCTTGCATGTATCCCTCTCCCTTCCCCAGTCGCAGCGCTGCTCTGGTATTAAATCCCTTGCTTTTTAGGAAGCTGATAAAATCCGCGGGGCTGGGACCGACCCATTGTTCTGTGAACATCTGGCTGTTCAAAGAGGGGGAGCCAGAGCCGCCACTCTTAAAAATGCAGTAACCTAGAAACTGTCCCCTGCTCACTGCGATTGTCCCAAACTGATGGCTATCGGTCAGCTGCCACTGTAAAAATACATCGGTGACATTTAACAAACTCGCTTTCACAATGGAGGAAAAAAAAAAAAAAAATCCTGGATGTCTGGACTTTGCTGCTTAGATAACTTGGAGACATTGTCTGGAACAATGGGAATTAAAATTCTGCCTCCTGCTGTACCGCAAAGATATTAAAACTCTAATTCGGTGCTCATTAACAGCTGCCTTATTTTAGATCCGCGAGGCTCTGCGGCGCTGGAGCGGGGTGTTTGCTCGATTTTGCTTTTGTGTTTGGTTGCTATAGGAACGTGGGGTCTCCCTCTCGCCCCATGCCTAAAACAATCAAAGCTTCGCGCAGCCGGAGTCTGCTGCGAGCGAAGTTCTAATTGGAACCTGTGGAAAGCTAATTAGTGGGCTGGCTCGTGCTGCGGGAGGTTACGAACCGGGGAAGGGATGAATTACCAAATATTCCTCCCTTCAGGCACGTCAGCAAGAGCGCGGAACGACGAGGGGTTAATTGGGGGAGGTTTGGGTTTTTTTTGTTTTTTTAATATTTCTCCTTTTTTTTTCGGGAAAAATCCCGGTTATAAAGAATTCTCTTTAGGATACAACTTAGATTTAATAAGGTGTATTCTCTCCCAGTAAAGCCTTGCTTTTCCCACACCTCGGGGCTGGATGGGGGACCCTGGACTCGCATTTCTTCCCCAGGAATGTCTGGTAACGTGAGCTGCAAGAGCAGGGAACGTGCCTTGCCCAGGCGCGGGAGGGGACAGATGTTCGACTCACCCAGAAAGGTTAATCCCGGCTAATTTCAGGGCAATCATGTAGCAATTCTGCTGATTCATTGTTCAAATGCGCTGGATCTGCTCGGAGAAAGCCGGGATGACACGGATCCCCTCGTGTCCGGGCGCACCGCCGCCTCCGGGATTTGCATTATCCCCGGAGCTCCATTACCTGAACTTTCTCTGTCCAAATTCCCCTTCCCCTCCCGAACCCGCAGCAAAAAATGACCTTTTTTTGCTACGCCTTCAAACTCCCGGGGCAGTTTTAGCAACGAGCTGCTGGATCGAGTCCTTTTGAGTGCTGAGAATTGACTCTCAAGCTAAAATCTTCTTTCTAGGTAATTCAGGCATTTTAGAAGAGCACAAACACCTCCCAAAAAGCGCACTTTCCTGCTGGCTCATTGGCATTTGCTCATTTTCAAGCTCATTTTTGGAGTGGTTTTGTGAGGCAGGTGCTTCCAGGCTGCTCCCAAAGACTGAGGAAGAGACCTCAGCACCCAGAGCTTTCTGTGGGCCTATCCTCATCCCTGCTCCTTCTTTAGAGGGAGTTGGGATAAAGATGTAAATGCCTGAAGTCAGGATTGGGTTGGGATGGATATTTGGGTCCCCATCTAAGCAAGAACCGTGGGGTGCTGCCTCTTTTAATCTGTGTGTAAGCCTCCAGGGGTTTGGTAGTTGAAATTTCTGTTCCTTGGGGTGCTGGTCATATCTTCAGCAAATCATGGAATTTTAGAATTATGGAGTTATAGAATTATAGAATCCTGGACTGGTTTGGGTTGGAAAGGATCTTAAAGCTCATCCCATCCCCTGCCATGGCAGGGACACCTCCCACTATCCCAGGGTGCTCCAACCTGGCCTTGGACACTTCCAGGGATGAGGAATCCACAGCCTCTCTGGGCACCCTGTTTCAGGGCCTCGCTGCCCTCCAAACAAGGAATTTCTCCTTAATATCTGCCCTAAATCTCTCCTCTTTTAGCTTAAAACCATTTCCAGCTGTTCTATCACTGTGCAGATAAAAAGTCACTCTCCCACTTTTTTGTAATCCACTTTTCATCACCAGAAAGGGCTCTGAGGTCTCCCTGGAGCCTTCTCCAAGGCAGAGCTCTCCCAGCCTGGCTCCATGGCAGATTTTTGAGCATCGGAGAGGGTGTGAGCGGCAGTGCCGGAGCAGGATTTGGCTGCGGGCTGGGATCTGTGTCCGTGTGCTGACCTTGCCGTGCCTCTGTCCCACAGCCGAGGTGGTTCGGTGCCTGAACAGTGCCCTCCAGGTGGGCTGCGGTGCCTTCGCCTGCCTGGAGAACTCCACGTGTGACACGGACGGCATGTTCGACATCTGCAAGTCCTTCCTCTACAGTGCTGCTAAATTCGACACTCAGGTATGGCCTGGGCACAGAGGGGACAAGAATGAACCCAGCTAGGATTCAAACCTGGCCAGGAATGGATCAAACTCAGCTGGGAATGGATCAAACCCGGCTGGGAATGGATCAGACCCCAAGGGAAGTGGATCAAACCCCACGGGGAATGGACCAAACCCAGCCAGGAATGAATCAAATCTGGCCAGGAATGGATCAAACCCAACCAGGAATGGATCAAACCCAACCAGGAATGGATCAAACCCAACCAGGAATGGATCAAACCTGTCTGGGAATGGATCAAACCCAGTCAGGAATAAATGGGAGCCGCCTTTTCATGTCCCCGACAAGTCCCGTGGGTTCTAAAGCGCTCCTGCTCAATGCCTGCCTTAATTTGTTGTGCTTTGGGTAGGATTAACCCTCCCTGCAGCCCTTCCTGCTGCTCAGCTGCTCCTCTCAGCCCCCATTTTTGGCTCCAAGCGCGTTCTCCAGGGCTCTTTTTCCATCCGTTCCCTGCTCCTTGGCACGGAGGGTTCTGTAGGGAGGAGAGCAAGGTTTCCTCTCCAAGAGGAAACAGAAATGTTCTTCTAACAAAATAAATCTCCTGCCTGTATGACCTGGCACAGGGCTGGGCTTTGACTTGTAAGTATTTGGGTCTGGGAATACGTGGCCAGGGAGAATAAATGAGATAATATTGGAGGGATGTGCTCTGCCAAAATCCCTTTCCCTCTGTGCTTTCCTCCCAAAATCCACACAGTCCCTTGTTCCCTGTGCTTCCACTCCCAAGGACAGATTTAAAAGCTGGTAAAGGCTCTTGATGTCTGAAGCAGGAGTGTTAAACTGCTAAATGGATGTTAAATCAATCTGAGGGGTAGAACTGCTCCAGCTCTGATCCTGGCACTTCCAGACCAACAATTCCCACTGCCTAAAATTTTTTGGGAATGGGAGTTCAGAGCATCCCAACTGCTGGGAGTGAAAATTCTGCAGAAATCTGGAGAATTCAAGTCCTGTTCCCTGCTGTGCCTGGCAGGTCTGTAGTTGCAGGAGGGGAATTAGCACAGCCAAGCCTGGTGGAGTATCCAAAACACTTCCCCTTCTTTTGGATTCCCGGGAATTTTGCTGCAGCTGAAAGTGTTTCTATTCCGTTTGCAGGGAAAAGCTTTTGTGAAGGAGAGCCTGAAGTGCATCGCCAACGGAGTGACGTCCAAGGTGTTCCTGGCCATCCGCAGATGCTCCACATTCCAGAGGATGATATCCGAGGTGCAGGAGGAGTGCTACAGCAAGCTGGACATGTGCGGAATCGCCAGGCGCAACCCCGAGGCCATTACCGAGGTGGTGCAGCTCCCAAACCAGTTCTCCAACCGGTACGTGGGGCTGTCCCCGGAATATCGGAAATGGGAATCACATAGGAGGGAATGAGAGGGGCCGAGGGGATTCAAGGTTTACAGGTCCTAAAGCAGCTTAGGCCAGTAAAGCTCTCTGCGTCCTCAAATCCTGCTCAGCTTTAGTGGCCTTTCCCCTCCTCTTTTGGGGAATTAATTTATTTCCCTTCTTGGGAAAATACACTTGGTTTTCATTTTGGGAAATACGCATATTTCCCTTTCTGGAAAAATCTCTTTTTGGAAATACAAATTATACAAAATACAAAAAATAGTATTATATCTCCTTTTGGGAAATATATTTAAAAGCATCTCCAGAAAAAAATCATAAAATTGCCCACACATGGCTTACCCCAAAGCCTGGAGTTTGTTTAAATGTTTTGGTTTTTTTTTGCTTGAGCGCACTATAATGGTTAATGATCCCAAATCAGGTTGATTAATTCAGCATGTCTGGCACATTGAGCACTTCAGAGAATCATGGAATCATGAAATGGTTTGGGTGGGAAGGGACCTTAAACCCCATCTCATCCCACCCCTGCCAAGGACAGGCACCCCTTCCTCCATCCCAGGGTGCTCCAAGCCCTGTCCAGCCTGGCCTTCTCCATCTCTTGCCACCTTATTCCCTTCTCCAGACTGCAGCCATCCCCTTCCTGGGCTTCCTATGGCACCTGGAAAATGAATCCTTGTCCTCCGAGCTACCACACTGCTACAAAAAAACCAGGAAAAACAAAAGGAACCAGGACAAAGGAAAGGAACCTGATCCTGTGTAACCCCAGTGTGCTGTGACACAGCATCTCTCATTTCCAGGGCCAGCCTGGTGCTCTCACTGCTCTGCTTTGGGGCTGTCCCTGCTCCTGCCACCCACAGGAACGGGAATGTCATGCTGCTGGCACCATTCCCTGAGAGCAGGACTGCCCTGTCCCCATCCTCCAAGGATGAGGGACACAGGGAGGCTTCAGGGCTGCTGCAGTCACGCTGCAGGGGCAGGGATTTCTTCCTCCAAATCCTGGAAAAATCAGAGCTGAGTCTTGTGATTGGGATAAAAGAGACCTTTTGGAGCAGTTCGAGTCAGTAACCCTGGGGTTGAAGAGCAGAGCACTGGGAGCTGGGGCCTGGCTGTGGCCAAAACCTCAGCTCCTCTGAGGTGGCTTTGGCTGGATCCAGAAGCATCCCAAACTTCCAGGCCTGTCCCAGGACAGCTGTGCAGGTGATAAATATGTTTCATCATGTTTTAGCATCAATTTATTCAGAGAATCCCAGAACAGCCAGGGCTGCAAGGGACCAGCAAGGATCATGGAAATCCATTTCCTAGTAGAGAAAACACTGTTGGAGATGGAGAAATTCTTTCTTGTCTATCCAGAAAATGGCAAAATTGGGAAGGCAAAATTCTGCCGGAGGGAGTAAAAACGAAACTTGTGTGTGCTTCCCCCAAGCAGATTTGGAAGAGGTTTTCTGGAGGGTTGGGAGGGGAGCAGAAAATCTCTGTGGAGTCCCAGGTTACAGTGATGGATTGTGGAATTCAGCCCTTGGAGAGAGACAGGGGAATATTCAGGCAGTGCTGGGGATGCTCTGAGCACCAAGCCCTGGGGTCCCTCCTCCCCCAGCCCGAGGCAGAGGATATTGTGCCACACTGAGGAACAAAAGCAGCAGGATTTCCCAGCTCCGAGGCTCCTGGAGCATCCTGCTTTCCCAGCCCCTGGCCCAGCAGAGCCACAGGATTAGAACGTGACACTTGGCCTGGCTGCTGAGGGGAAGTATTTAAAGGTCATTGCATCTTCCTGCGATTTAATCTCAGGGCAGGAGCAGCAGGGCAGGAAAAGCTCCTCACAGTCCTGCTCTTGCAGGCTCTGGAAAAGCATCTGAGCATGGAAGTGGGTCTGGGTGGGCTCTGTGTCTGATTCAAGCCGGGTTATGTGGCCAGCTCAGCTTTGCTCATCTCCACTTCAGGCCTCGCTCCCAGTGAGTGAGCCAGAGCCTGCTCCTTTTGTCCTTTGACCTCAGCCGACCTCCCCTGGCTGCTGCTGCAAAGGCCAGGGCTGAGAGATGGGAAAGGGATTTGAATGGGAACTCTCATTTCCCTCTTCCTTCCCCTCCTCCAACTGCAGGTTTTTCTCCTCTCTGCTCCTGTGGAAAAATGTCACTGTGACCTCAAAGTGCTTAAAATAAGTTCCCCGATGTCCTTTCAGGCAGAAATCCCAGGAAAACGTGGGACTGCTGCCCTTTTTCCCTGACTTTGTCTCCCTGGGAAGATGTTCCTTGGCGCAGGGAGGTGCCAGGTGATTTCCAAGCCATGCGGAGGAGCATTCCTAGGAGAAATTCTCAGCAGGGCTGGGAAGACAGACTGGCACCACTCCCTGACTGTTCCTTGGATGAGGAATTTGTGCCCAGGGCAGCTGTAAGGGGAAGATGCAGCTGGAGAGGAGGCAAGGGAAGCCTCACTCGGGGGTTTGTGCTTGGTGGGCTTGGAAGTGACAAGGGACTGTGTGTCCTAAAGCTCTGTCCCGAGGGAATCCAGGATCTGCCAGCCTTGGGCTGAGTTGCTTCTCCCTCTGCTCCTTGTAAAGGCTGTGCAGGGAGAGGGACAAGGGCACAAGAAGGATAAGGCGGACAAGGGGGACAAGAGGGAATGGTGCCACAGGGATGGATGAACCATGGCTCTGCCTTGGAGCAGAGGCCAGGCCAGGCTGGCATCCCAGCAGCATCTGCTGCTGCCAATATCAATTATTTTCCTTCCCAAAGCTCCAGGAACTCAGGTGTTTAGCAGAGAGTAAATTACACCCTTTAACCCATTCCTATGTCTCTCAGCTCCTCGTTTTTACCTTCCCAATCCACCAGGCTTGCTCCAAACCCACTGAGCTCACTCCCTCACCTCCCAGAGCTGGGGCAGCTGCCGGTTTAGGGCAATGAAATCAGAATTTTGGTGTTCCTTGCCTGCGCCAGGGGCACGGCACCACCATGCCCAGGGTTTTTGAGTGCAGCAACAACAAGGTTGGACGTGGCCTTTCCCAACCTTAAAAAAGCCGTGACAACACCGTCAGAAATTGATCCCAATCATGCTCTGAGCGAGTTTAGGATCCTGATTCTCATGGTTTTGTCGCCTGGCCGGGGGCCAGCATGGGCTAACGAGGTCGCTGTGCTGCAGGTATTACAACAAGCTGGTGAGGAGCCTGCTGGAGTGCGACGAGGACACCGTGAGCACCATCAAGGAGAGCCTGATGGAGAAGCTGGGGCCCAACATGGCCAGCCTGTTCCAGCTGCTGCAGAGTGACCACTGCGCCCAGGGCCACCCCCAGGGCCACTTCCTGCGCAGGAGGATCTCAGAGCCGCAGAAGCTGAAGCTGCTCCTCAGGAACCTCCGAGGTGAGGGCTCCACTCCGGCCCACGCCAAGCGCGGCTCCACCGAACATGCCTGACAGGGCTGGGGGAGGCCGAGCACAACCAAAGCTGAGGGCTCTGCTCTAGGAGAGTGCTGCACCCAAAGCCAGAGGACTGTAGGTATTTTAACCCCCCAGGAGCTAGGTTTAACTCCTTAGGGCTCATTTAGTTCATTCATCTTTTCTGTTCCTCTCGAGCAACACTTCTGCATTGGTCTGTGTTCGGTGTCGCAGCTTTCCCGCCTGCCAAGCAGCTCTGTCTCTTCCCCACAAAAAATCTGTTAGCCCAAAAGATTCTTAGTCTTAAGTAGATCCCTACAGCGGTCATTCCTTCAGATATCAAACTCCTGACATTTGGAGGCAAAGCTCTGTCCCAAACTGTTGCGCTGATGCCACCCAGGCCTGGAGATTCGGCACTGACAGGAGGAGCCGGTCCTCTCTTGCAGGTGACAAAAGATGCACTAAAAACTCTCACACATCCTAAAAACATCCGTGGAATTCATGTCATGAATCTGTGCTGGCCATGGAGGAACATGGATGCCACGTTTCCAGTCCTGTAGCGTCACCCTCAGCCCTAATCCTTCCAGTAAGGCACTGTGAACACGTTAAAATTGGGATTTACCAAACACGCTGGATGGTTTTAGTTGCCAGGACCTGGTACCACGGTGCAAAATGAGTTCAAACCACCCCACAAACCCCAAAACCGGGAGAGGGATGTGTTCTACTGTGGAAAGAGGTGCCAGGAGCCGGTCAGGAGGTCCCACACTTGTGCGTTGTGTTTCTCTGTACTGTATTTAACTGCCTGAAGCTTTAAGCGAAGCCTAACAGAAACAAAGCCTGTCTTAAAATTAGAGTATTAAAGGCCTTGCTCTAACTGTGGTATAAACAGTGCTAAAATCTGTCTGTACTGCACATAAACTCCACCAGAGCCCGGTGCAAAGGAGCAGAACAGAGTAACTTTATTGCCTGAATTGAGTTTTGTAAGTCTGCTCTTTCTCTGTTGTTCTTTTGTGTTTCCTGGAGGCAGCAGCTTTGTCACAGGAGAGAGTTCACCTTCCACTCTGTGGCCTTTCTGGAAAGGAGGAGGGGGAAGGTTTAGGATGGGAATTGCAGGGCCAGGAACAGACTTTCAGAGCTCAAATCAAGGGAAAATCCATAAAAACCCAGATCAGGCTGGTCAGTGCAGTCCCCAAGGAGACGTGCTTAGACCCAAGGCAGGGGATTTTGGAATTATCAGATCCTTTGGGAATCCCTCAGGATTTCTGGGGAAAGGCAGGGAAAATCCCTCATTGTCTCCAGCTCCAGCAGGAAGGCTGAGGACACAGAATCAACGTTCCAGGAGCTGCCTTTCCTCCATCCTCCTGCTCCTCCTCAGCGGGCTCTGGGAAGAGGAGCGGAGCTGGGAGACCCTAAACCCGCCCCCCACTGCAGCCAGGCTCTGGTCAGCCAAAAAATCCCCTTTGTGGTGTGGGATCCACCAGACCAATCCCAAATCCATCACCTGGAGTCTCAGCAGAATGGGAGACTCTGCCTCAGATCATTGGAGAGCTGATAAAGGAGGGATCTCTTTTTCTTAAGGAAACCTGAAGCAATAGAACTTTATTATTTTGGTGTTTGGAAAACCACAAAGACTTTAAACCAGAACTTGCTGCTAAAATATCAAAACCAGAAGCAGTGGCAACGTTTCAGATGTCACTGTCTTCACAAAATGTAGCCCAAAAGTACTGGCAGAGAATTGGGACCAGCAAAAAAACATTGCTGACATCGGTGGAGGGTTGGAATTTGTCTTTTTTTTGGGATACTCCGAATGGAGCCATCCAGGGCAAGGAAGATGCAAAGTTGCTCCTTCCTGAATCAGGCAGGGATTGAGAGGCTGACACAAAGAATTTCTGAGAGGTGAAAACCAAAAGTTTCTGGAATGTCCCGACCCAAAAAATTTGGTTTATATTTAGGAATCGATGCTGGGAGTGCATCCCTGACTTCCCACCCCGAGGCTGCTGGGAGCCAGGGAATTCTGATGGACTTTGTGCATCCAGTCCGTGTTTTTCTTTGGGAATTGGTCACAAAAAATCTTTTCCTGGCTCGGGGCAGTGGTCAAACCCCACCTGGGAGGCTTTGCCAGTGCTCCAGCGCTGTGGGATCCCAAAGCTTCTGAGAGCTTTCCAAGGACACCTGGGCAGGGATATTCCCCACAGAAAGCGCCTTCTCCATCCACCCATTTTTCTGCAGTCCCAAAGGTGCCTGAAGCAGATTCGGGGCTGGGAAGGAGTCTTGGACCTCCCAGTTCCATCATTTCTTTGGGGTGCCATAATAAAATTTCCCTTTCCAGCAGCGATTTCAACTTTGTCTCCCGAACATGGGTGGGAAGAGGAGTGGGAAGATGATTCCCCCTGCTGGGATTTGCTGCGGTGCCCCAGGGAATCATCTCCCAGAGGCCCAGGGTATTCCCTCTGTGCCATCCATGTCCCAAAGAGCCACAATTCCTGATTTTTGAGCTTTGAGGACCCTTTTGCCCCCATGCTGGAGCAGGGAGGAATTTGGGATCACTCATCCCTCAACCAGGCTGGGCACTCCCAGCTCTCCCTGCTCAGGAGAGGGGATCTGGAAGCTCTTCCCATCCCTTGGGAATGCTGGAAAAGTTTGGATCCCTTGGGATCAGAAACAATCCCCAAGATCGAGTCCAACAATTTCACCTCGGAGTTCATCTCTGCTTTATTTTTGGAGCGTCACAAAAAGGATTTTCTCTTGGGGGCGGGGAAGGTTCACATGAGTCTCGCAGTTTGTTTGCACTTTAGACGTTTTTGTGCCATGATAAATCTGCGTTATTTGTATTTATAATTTAAAGAGATCTAGAAAAGGGAAAAAGGGAGAGAGTTTGGGGTTTTTTGGGTAGGGGTTGTTTTTTTGTTTTGTTTTTTTTTTGCTGAGTACTAGAATAATCAGTGAGCATATCTGGTATATGTCTTTATTTATTGTTTCCATGACATTTGTAAAGCTCCATGCGTTCATATAAAGGTTATTTGAAACATAGGAGAGAGAGGCGAGTTATTTTCTTTGCTTATTTTTATAATTAAAGATGCATAATGTAATGAGGCCTACGTTGGGTTTTCTTCTGCGATGAAATAAAAAAAGTAAAATTGAAGGGGTTTTCTGGCATCTGAGTCTTTATTGAAAATGTTGGATTAAAATTAAATTAAAAATTACAAATGTGTTAATGTAAAAATGTTTAAATGGAAAAAATAAATTAAAAATGTTGGATTTTCCTCGGACTGAGCATCAGAGCTCCACTGTCTCCTCTGGCTGTTTAATAAATCCAGTGGTGCTGGCCTGGCCTGCTAATTGCATTTGATTTCCCCTGCTAATTAAGGCAGAAGCGCTTTTTAATGAATGCAGCTGCAGGGAAATAAACCCCCTGGATTCGTAATTTCCATGTGGATTCCATTCCGACGGGAAATCTCGTATTTCCACTGGAGCCTCGAAATCAATTTAATCATTGGCAGATGAAAAGTGGGAGCTGAATTCCAACTCTGCTCCAAAAGCTGTTGTGGAGTTTAAAAAATCAGTTTCCCATCACAGGAGAGAACAAATATTAGGAATAGAAGAGGATTAATAAAGAGATTTCTTGCCCTAAAAATCATGAAAAAATCACGGAAAGGTTTGGATTAAAAGGACCTTAAAGCTGAGCTCATCCCACCCCCTGCACTATGAGTGTTGCAGCAATATTATTATTATTATTATTATTATTACTAGTATTATTACTATTATTATTACTATTATTATTACTACTATTATTATCATCATCATCATTATTATTATTGCAGCATTCTCATTAATATTAGTACTATTATTCATATTCACATTCACATCAGTATCAATATTAATTGTGTTATTAAAGTAATATAAAATAATATATAAATATATAAAGTAATATAATTAATATAATTAATATAATTAATAATTAATGAGTATATAGTCTATATAAATATATAAAGTAATATAAAATAATACATAACACAAATAAGTGTTAAGATAAACTAATTCATTATAATTCATATTAATAGCTCATTATTATAATTATGGACATTACCGACACCATTGGAAATTCCCTCAGATGCTTCCACCTGGAGCTCCCAACCATGAAAATGTTCCAGAATTTCAACAACTTTTGAAGCTTTGGGAATAAAATGAACACATTTAGGTCAGTGCTGGTAACAGAGGGAGCAGAATTCCCAAAAAAGGGCAGGAGCAGAGGGCTTGGATCAACCTGTGGTGGAAAAACTGGGAGGAAAATCATCCTGGAAAAGGAAATTTTGGCTCAGTGACAAGGAAAAAAGTCCTGGAAAAAGAAAGTTATGTTTGATAATGGAGGCAAAAGTCCTGGAAAAGGAAATTTTGGCTCGGTGACAAAGACAAAAGTGCTGGAAAAGGAAATCTGGGTTTGATGATGAAGAAAAGAGTCCTGGAAAAGGAAATCTGGGCTCAGAGATGACGGAGAGCTCGGGAAGCATTAAAATCCTGGTTGGTTTTCCCCTGGAAAAACAGCAGGAATTTGATTTGGCCAAGATCCAAAGGATTGGCTGGATGTTCTTGTCTTGTCTGTGGGGGGCTTTTTGCAGATTCACAATGAAACAAAGGGAAAATAATTTCAGATTTTCCCGGTCCTCACCCTTCCTGCCAGCTTTGGGAGGGCAGAAAGAGTGGGATCCTTGACACTTCCAAAGGGCTGGGAATGAAATTCTGGATCAGCCCTCCCTTCCTGCCTCCCAGGAACTGAGAAAGATAAAAAGCAGGGAAAAACCTCCTGGAGAAATGAAGGACTGAAAAAATTCCCAGAGAAATGGGACTAAAAAAATTCCCAGAGAAATGAAGTAAAACCAGTATAGGGGATGGCATTATTCCCACACAGACAGAGTTTTTTCTCTTTTCCCTCTTTGATTTCCATGTTTAAGCTGAGTGAAAGTCCAGGATAACCCGGACTGTGGCACCCAAGGATGATCCCAGTGATATTTCCCTTTAAATAACTGTGATCAGTTTGGGTTTTTGGATATGCAGATTCCATCCGGAGAAGGGGAAAGGGTGGAGAGGGAAACTCGGGATAAATTTCTAACCATCCCTGACCTGGGGATAAATTTCCATCCATCCCTGTCCTGTGGGATAAATTTCTATCCCTGATCTAGGGAAAAAATTCTGACCCTTGTAGAAGTGTTTCCAGGCCTGGGCAGGCACAGCTCACACCCTTGTGAGCCTCTTCCTCTTGGCAGCCTTTGGAAAATCCCAGCTCCCCATTGGAGCCGTGCTTTTCACCAGGATTTTTAAATATTTTTTATTTCAATTCAGTTCCTGGGCTGCTTGGGGTGACCTCCAACAGCCTCAGACATCTCCCAGCCTGGCTCAGGAAGCTGCTCCTGGCCCAGTGAGGGATTGGAAGGGTGGGGAGAGGCACAAGTAGGAAATTTCAGCCAATAAGTCCTGAGGCATTTCTCCTGCCCTGGGAATTCTGGGTTTGGATTCCAGCAGGACCATGTCTGGGAATTCAGTGTGGGATGACATCAGAGAGAGAAAAATTAAGCGATTCTGGGTTTGGGAATTGATTTAATCCAGATATTTTCAGTTACGTTTGCGGGCCGGAATCCAAGAGATCTTTCCTCAATCTAAATAAATCTCCTGTTAAAAAAAAAAAAAAAAACAAAAAAAAAACCAAAAGCAAAACAAAGCCCAATCCGGCCAGATGTAGCCAGAGTTCCAGAGTGGGAAGCAAATCCCACCACTTCTGCCATGGCTTTGAAATCCCAGAATTGTGGAATTCTGGAATGATTTGGCTTGGGAAGGACCTTAACGCCCATCCAGTGCCACCCTTGCCACTGTTCTAGGTGGCTTCAAGCCCTGCCCAGCCTGGCCTGGAACACTTCCAGGGATGGGGAAATTCTCTGGGAATTCCATCCCAGCCCCTCCCCACCCTCTGAGGGGACAGAACTGGGCCTTTCCCACCATGAGTTTGGGATGCTCCAAGCCATTACCCCTTCGGGAATTCCTGGGAGATGTGGACGAGGCTGGAAGGGACCTGCGCCGGTTGCCTGCTCTGCACTCCAGGGTTTTTACCCCATTTTTTTTCCAGGAGCTCAGCACAACTCCTGTGCCATCTGCTGACTAATGACTCCGTGTCCCCACAGCCCCGGAGGCTCCTGATCCTCCTCAGGCATTTCCTCCCTTCCTCCCTTCCTC
>NC_031790.1:2173021-2186049 GCF_001522545.3 Parus major
CCTTCCTGCCTTCCTGCCTTCCTTCCTTCCTTCCTGCCTGCCTGCCTCCCCCTTTCCCTCTGCTCTTCCTTCCTTCTGCACTTCCTTCCCTCCCCCAACCCGAATTATTCCCGAAATAATCCCGTTTATAAATAACTCAGGACACTTTTAATCTCTCCTGGATTTTATCTTCCAGCCCCAAAAAATCAGCAATTCCTGCTCGAGGCTGGAGGGACACAGCAGGGATTTTTCCGCGTTTCCAATCCTCGGTTTTGCGAATTTGTAGGCGAAACAAAGCTGTAGGTCCCGGCTGGCCAAGCAGAGGGCACTGCTCCCTCATGATTCCAGATCTGCTTTGGGGTTTGAATCCCTAAATCCCGGCACGGAAAATCTCTGCCGGGAGCAGAAATAGCAGGAGCAGCAGCTGAGAAACCCTGCGTCCCCCTTCATCCCCCTGATTCCAACAGCTCCAAAAATCCAGGAATAATAAGTTCAGAAATGGGGATAACACCCAGTCGAACAGAGCAGCGATGGAGAGCACGGGGGAAGTGCTTAAAATGGGAAAAACGAGGAAAAAAGAGATTAAATCGACCCAGGAGATGAGAGCCTGGGCCAGTCTCATCACGGTGTCCTGACACCCAGCAGAGCAGGGGGGTGGCTGCACCCAGAGCCACGGAGCGGCTTCTCCATGAAAATGCACTAAAATTCCATATTTTTATCCCATAGATTCTGAAATGCAAGATTTTTTTCTACTTCCCCCCTCTCCCCGATGCTTATTAGAAAGCCTTGGAGAGGGTATCTCCTTCCCCTCGTCTTCCTGCAGCTCCTTCTCACTCCCATTTTCTCCACTTTTTACGTTATTTTGCTAATGGAGAAGGACAGAAAGCAGCTGGGAAGGAGCAGAGGGTGTAGAAAACCCTTCCAAGCCTCATCTCAGTTGTGCCAGAGCATCCCCAAACTCCTCGGAGGTGCCCACGCTCAGCTCTGTGCCTGCATCCACCTCGCTCAGTGCTCTCCTTATTCCCAAGGTCAATATTCCCATTTACATTCCTTATTTACACTCCTGCTATTGCCAAGGTCAATATTCCCATTATTCCCTCACTCTTGACCAAAAAAACCCCAAAATCGGGCAGGACTTGGGGGAGATGTTGGTTCTCCCGAGAGGCGGATTCCAGTTTCCAGAGCTTCGGATGCTCCTCCGCCGCTGCAGCTGCTGATGCATCCCAGCGATAGCTCCCGAAATCGGATACAGCGGGATCGCGCCGCTGCCATGGAAATGCTCCGGCCCCGCGCCGAGAGCGGCTCTGTCCCGGTTCCACCTAACCTGGTTAGAAAGAGGAGTAATGGTCCTGGAGAGCCGTAACAGGATTAAACCCCGTCTGGGGGAGCCGCTGATTCATGGGCGCTTGGGATGGATCCTCGCAGGTTTCTCCCCAGAAATTTCCCGCGTGCAGCTTCCTGCACAAAGGCTCCGGCCCGGAGCGCTGGGAAGCACTTAGGAAGG
Organism: Parus major; assembly: GCF_001522545.3. Classification (NCBI taxonomy): domain Eukaryota; kingdom Metazoa; phylum Chordata; class Aves; order Passeriformes; family Paridae; genus Parus; species Parus major. The sequence continues at coordinate 2,174,505 of NC_031790.1, forward strand.
GTCTGATCCCCTCGGGAAGGTTCGGAGCCCCTTGGGAAGGGACTGAGACCCCCTGGATGACACTTGGGAAGGATCTGAGTCCCTTGGGAAGGGTCTGGCTCCCTCGGGAAGGGTCTGATCCCCCCTGGATAAGGCTGGGAAAAGCACCGAAAGGCTCCAGGAGGGCTCAGCACCAGCCGGCAGGGGAGCACCTGCGAGTTGATTTGGGAGCCTCTCCCAAGGCTCCGGATGCTCCAGAGGCCGCTTGCCAGCAAGGGAGGGCACGGAGAGGGATAGGGGCAGCCACACGGCCCCAAATCCACCCTGGAACGCGGTAAAAATCCCTTTTCCATCCCTCCACGAGCCGCCTTCGTCTCTCTGCGGGTCCCGAGAGCCAAAGCCAGACCGGGCATTAATCCCGGAGTCATCAGGGGCGGATAAAGGCACTTCCCCCAATTCCTTCCTGCTCGTCTCGATCCCAGCCAAGCATTTCACCTCGGCGCCGGCCGCCTCCCGCAGTAGCGAGCCGAGGTGTAAAATTACCCAACAAACCGGCCAGACGTGGCACTGAATCCCGCCGGGCACAGGGAAAAGGCTGGATGCGAGCGGGATGCAGCCCTGGATTTGTGGAGGGTGTTTGGAGCAGAAGAAGGGCTGGAAAGGGAGGAGGATCCAGCCCGAGGAGCCTCGTTCCTCTGTGGGACTGGGAATTTTGGGGGGTGGGCTGCAAGTGCAATAACCAGAAAATGGCAAAAAATGGCCCACAAAAAAAAAAAAACCAAAAACAAAACAAACAAATAAAAAAAACACACACAAAAAAAAAGAACCGAAAAGATGCAAAAAAGAAAAAGAAATAAATACAAAAAAAAGGGGCAAAAATTGCAAGAAATGGTAAAAAAAAAAAAAAGGCAATGAGGCAAAAAAAAAAAAAAAAAGGAAAAGGGAAAAAAAAAAAAAAAAAAAGGAGCAAAATATACAAAAATAAATGGCAAAAAATGGTTTCTCAGAGGAGAGTGTAAGAGGAGAGAAAGCACTGAGCAGGGCCTGGGCGTCCCCCACTAAAAGGATTCAGGAGATGCTGAGGGGATGCTGAGCCCGAGCCAGAACCCGCCCTGGGGAGGTGAGCTCCGCGATTCCCGTGATATGTCTGGTCAAAATTCCCTCTTTACACTGGAAAATAGGAATCATGGAATCACGGAAAGGCTTAGGCTGGAAAATCCGTTCAACATGGTCCCACGAGCAGGGATGTGCCACGGCTGGGAAAGCACCCGGAGCCAAACCCACGCACCCAGGGACTGGGAATGAGCCCTGGAATCACCAGGAAATAAATTTCCTGGAAAAATCAGGAATTAGGACCGACCCGTGGGGGGACTCCGAGCACTTTTGTCCTTGAGCCACTGTATTTATTTTCCCTTCTGTTGCAGCCCCTCACTTCCTTGCCTGCTTTGGGCAGTTTATTTATTCAGCCTCCCCTCCCGGGCCGGTTTTGGTGAGCGGGAGGCACCGGCCCAGCCCGGCCGCAGCGAGCTGGGCTCTGTCAGGGCTATCAGCGAGCACCAGCTCTGAGGCCGGCCAGGAATTTTAATTGAAATCGCCGCTCCCTGGACTCAGATAAAGCCCAGTATCACCCCACGGCCCGAGCGGCTCCCCAAGACCCCCCCGCTTTCCCACGGGGTACCAGGCGAGGCTCTGCCAGCTCAGCCGAGGAAGCGCTGGGACAAACTGGGAGGTAACTGGGAGCCGGAGCTGTCCCCACGTCCCTGTCCCAGCATCCCCTCCCCTCCCGCAGGAGCTTGGTGGTCTGCGCTCCTTATCAGCGCTTATCTGGTGGAGCCGCTCGCTAATGTGACCTTAATGGAGCTAAAATGGACTCGATTTGTTTTATTGCGGCTCAGCTCAAAGCCCGGCACCCCCTGCCCCCCTCCCTCCGCTCCTTCCCGCTTTCCTTGTTTTGGAAACGCGCAGGGAAGGGGCTGCGGGAGGAAGCGCGGAGGGAGACGGAGGCTCGGAGCCGGCAGCTCTCGGAGCCCCCCGAGCCCGAAGATGCTACCCACGCCCTTCTCGGTGAGGGACATCCTCAGCCTGCAGCGGCCGGAGGCTCCCGCGGGACCCCGCGCAGCCCCCGCCGGGCAGGAGGAGCCGCGGCAGCGTAAGTGCCCGCGGGACCCTGCGGAGACGGCGGAGGAAGTACCGGGGGGACCCCGGCGCGGATCCCGAGGGCAGCGTTGCGGTTTTCTCCTTTTTCCCCTTCCCTGCCCGCTTTTTTTCCCCCTACGGTTGGTTTGGTTTGGGGTTTTTTTGCGGTTGTTTGGGGCGTTTTTGGCGCATCCCGGCGCCGCCGCACATCCCCGCAGCTCGGGGAGAAGGGCTGGGCCGGGGGGTGGATGGAGCTGGGGATGGATTTGGGATATTGAGGGGTTTTTCCTGCCCATCGCCGCCTTTTTCGATGGGGACCCGCCCGGCCCCGGTAGCGCGGAGGATTCCCTAGAAGGGACCGGAGCTGTCCCCGGAGCTTCTCTCCGCAGCTGAAATCCCAAAGTTTCCTCTGCTCTGCTCCTGTTTCCCTCACGCAGAGCGGGGAAACGGGAAAACCAGTGGGAGCAGAGTGGGAGCACTGGGCAGACTGGGAAACGGAGGGGGAGAGGTGGAGAGGGACCGGGCAGGATTCTGTCCCCTTCACACCTTCATCCAGAGCCTTCCGTTCCCCTGGAATTCCCGAACCCCCTGGAATTCCCGAATCCCCTGGAATTCCCGAACTCCCTAGAATTCCCGAATCCCCTGGACTGCCTGCCAGGGTCTCCAAGCACATCCCAGCCGGGGCTGGACCTGATCTCCGCTGCTCCTCAGCCTCACAAAATCCCAACAAATCAGAAATCCCAAAAACCATCAACTCCTCTCAGATTTAACCATTTCCCCTTCTGCACTCGCAGCCCCTTCGGTTTTTTGTTTTATTTTGTTTTGCCAAAATTTAGAGAAATGTGGGATTCTCCTTCCCTGGATCTGGAGGCAGATCCTGCCGGAGGTCTGGATCCCATTCCTGTGGAGCAGGATGGTGGGAAAAGGGGATTTGGGGTCTGGAATACTCGAACCTGCCGTGTGTCCCCTTTCCTTGTGCCCCTCATACAACGGTGGCAGCCCCAAAACATCAGAGGTGTCATTAGGAGGGGAAAAAAGGAGGTTTTATCCAGAACTCGTGTAACAGCCTAATTCTTTAAAAATATATATATATTTATAATGTGAATATATATATATATATATTTAAAATGTGAATTTTATTGAATTCTCAATAAACATCCCGGGAAAATTAAAATTAAATTTACCAAGTACCAGCCTTCACTTCATGAACTGTCAGCGCTACTCCATCTTAGGTGTGCCATTCCCAGTTTGATCCCTCCTTTGGAAACGCCCTCTGGCCGGGTACAGAGCTGTGTTTGGATCTGACTTGGCTCGCTTTTTCTCCCTGCCGCAGGAAAATCTCCGGTCCCCCGGCCCTTTGAGGCCGAGGAGAAGCGACGGAAGCCCCGCGTTCTGTTCTCTCAGGCGCAGGTGCTGGAACTGGAGCGGCACTTCCAGCGGCAGAAATACCTGTCCGGGCCCGAGCGGGAGCAGCTGGCGCTGCAGCTGCAGCTCAGCCCCACGCAGGTGAAGATCTGGTTCCAGAACCGGCGCTACAAGAGCAAGAGGCAGCGGCAGGAGCGCTGTCCGGGCCCGGCGCTGCCCGCACTGTCCCCGCGCAGGATGGCGGTGCCGGTGCTGGTGAGGGATGGGGCACCCTGCCCGAGGGGCTCCCGGCCCTTCCCAGCGCCCTGCGCCATTCCAGGCCTTTTTTCCTACGGCTCCTGCTATGGCAGCACCGCTTTCGGAGCGGGGTGCGGGGGGGCGTACCCAGGGGTGCCCCCCAGTGCCGCCCCTGGCCCTGCCCAGCGCCAGGCCCCGGGAATCAGCGCCGGGAGCCGGAGGTGAGCGCGGAACAGGCACCAGGAAAGCTCCAGAGCCAAGCCCTGATCGGGACAGGAGCCAAATCCAAAGGATTCCTGGCGGCCCGGACAGCGGGACAATCCCACCGCATCCCTGGGAACAGAGAGAGAGGGACGCTGCCGCCTCAGCGCTGAGGCTTTGGGCACCCAACAATTATAAATTATTTATTATTACACACAATAATTTGGCGTCTTCCTGCTCCCAAGGGATTTGCTCCCCTAGGATGCCACCAGGACTTGGTTTTTCTTCCTCAGGATAATTGGGTAACAGGTTCCCTGCACATTCCCGCGCTTTTTTTTATGGACGATATTTGATGCTTTGAGTTCTTGTAATTTCTAGATTTATTTCTGATTTGTTCCTCTTAATAACTCTCAGCACAGTTATCAATTCCTGCCTTTGTCATTTATATTATTGTTGCTATTATTATTATTATTACTGTTATTATTTGCAAATAAAAACAAATCGGTGAAATTGTGTTCTCGCTCTCTTGCCATTTCTCACTTTGTATTTTGAATTTTCCCATCCACAATTTGCACCTGAGCATCCAAACCTGAGCCAAAGAAAAATAAAAATCAAATAAAATCCTAATAATCCAAGCAAAAATCACCGTGTAGTCCAAGATCGGGAATTCCCAAGCTTTAACCTCTCCAAAGCTTTGTTCCCCGTTTCTTCCCACTCCATTCCCGACAGCTCCTTATCCTGTTGCATTTGGGAAAAGCCAAAGTTTTTTACCAAAGGGGGGTAATTAAAGCTTTTTTCTCTGATCCCGCTCAGCCTCCGGCGCTCCATCTCTTCCCGAATGGGACATTCCCGAGGCACTGGGATCAAACGGAGGATCCCCGGCAGGGACAGAGGATTTCTGCGGCTCCAAGGCTTTTGGAACGCTGCCCCTTCCCTCCCCTCCATCCATCCTCGCTCGTTCAGGGATCTCGCCCCGCTCTGGAGCAGCCGCGGGACTCCACAGGGTCCTTTCCCCCGCAATTCCACAGGGAATTCCCTTTTCCCTGCCCTGGGAATTGCTGCTGGCGCTGGGGAAAGCTCCGGGATCCCAGCGCGGGGGCTCACCTGGAATCCCGAACATTGAGACTTTTCCTTGGAGGTTCAGCAACAAACTGAGGGAAACCCCAGGAAACTCCCCCAAATAAAGGCAGAAATCAAGGAAGGAAATTGCTTCCCTCTGGGGAAAAAAAAGCCTGGAAATGGGAATCGTGAGATCTGGAGGAGCCTCAGGGACGGGGTGAGATCGTTGGGATTGTCCAGGGCAGGGCCAAGATTGGGACTCGATGATCCTTGTGGGTCCCTTCCAGCTCAGGATATTCTCAGTTCCTTCCTAACTCTTCCCAAATTCCCTTTCTCCGCCTAAAATGAGGCTGAGCCATTGGAGCTCCTGAGCTTTTCCAAGAATTCCGTGAGTTTGGGGGGGATAATTCCCAAACCAGTGGCTGAGGAAGGGAAAAGGGTTGGAAAAGCCGAGTTTGGGTCACGTTTGCACAAGCGGCTGTAACCAAACACCTCCTCTAAAATCAACAAAGTCCGCAGGGGATTTGAGGGAAATCTTTTGTTTCCCTTTTTAAGGGTAAAAAAAACCACCCGGATTTTGCTGCTGAATGGGCTGGGTTTGGGCGAAAGGAATAAAAGAAAGGGTTGGGGCTGATATTCCAGCAGGGAAAGGAGTTCGGAGACAACAGAGCTGGAGGAGGTCACTGATAAATTCATATTTCGAGATTTATAGATTTATTTCAATATAAACTGCCCGCAATTCCCAGGGATTCTGCTCATCCGCATCCCCAGAGCTCCTACGGGATCCTCCCCAGGAGATGGATTTGCCAAAGTGGATTTTTAATCCCGTGTTCCCCACGTCTGGGGAGGCCGTTGGGCTTGTTTTCCAAACAGAAACTCTGGAAGAACAGCCACAAACAAATCAGATCCTCAGGAAAGGATCTGTTCGAGTGGGCAGCTCCACTCGTGGTTTTCCTTGGATTTGGGAAGGTTTTGCTCCTTTTGGGTGCACCTTTTACTTTGTTATAAAAGGTGTTCAGGCTTCTTAAATGAGTTGAGAAATTAGTCTGAAGTTCAGGCTTAAACTTTCAGCCTTTTCCATGCCAGGATTTGCCTCTGGAGCTGCTCTCCCTGGTTTTTAAATCATCCCCAAACTCTCTCTGGAGCGGCTTTACAAAGCTCCAAAAACGTCTTGGACATTTTTCCCGTTTTCCGACACGCTCAAAGTGGAGGCGTTTGACGAAAACCCTCAAAATACTTTTAAAAAATCACCCAACCCTTTTATTTCTCCTCTTTTCCCCCTGAAAGCGGCGTTTTCCCAAAGGGCTCAGGGACATAGAGCAGGGAGGAGAAGCAGAGCTGGCAGCGGGGCGATGGATGCGGAACATCATCCGAGGATGGTCTCCCAAAAACCCCCAGTGTGGACGCATTGTGACCCCCAAATCCACATCTTTGTCTTCAAATCCGGAGGGATCTGTGCGCGAGGGAAGCGACGGGGGCGCTGAGGGGCGGCTGTGACCCCACAGATCCCTAGGGAGGAGGAGGAGGAGGAGGAGGAGAAGGAGAAGGAGAAGGAGGGAGAAGGCAGCGGCCCCAGAGCCGGAGGGAGGCAGAAGGGCGTAGACAGTGCCGGGCTCTCCAATCAGCCCCAGGAGGTTTGGCCCCGCCGGGATAAATGCGGGAGGGGAGGGGAGGGGATGCAGCGAGCCCCGGCAGGCTCAGGAGCCGGGCATGAGCGGCGGGGAGCGGCCGGGAGCGGGGCAGAGCTCGGCCCGCACCCTCCCGGCCATGAGCGGCTCCCCCGGGCCGGCCCCGCAGCCCCGAGCCGGCCCCTCCAGGCCCCGCACGTCCTTCCTCATCCAGGACATCCTTCGGGACGGGCCCGAGAGCGCCGGGAGCGGGGGGAATGCGGAGCTGGGAGCGGCCAGCGAGGAGCGCGGAGGGGTCAGCCCAGCACCGGGGCTCCCCCACGGGGGTCCCCAGCCTCCCGGAGCCTCTGGGACACCCCCGGGACCAGACACAGGTAACGGGGAGGTGCCGGCTGAGGGGAGCGGGAATGGATCGGGGATGCATTGGGAATGGATCAGGGATAGCTGTGCTTGGGACAGGGAATGGATTGGGAATGGATCAGGGATGGATCAGGAATGGATCGGGAATGGATCAGGACAGTCCGTGCTTGGGTGAGGAGTAGATCAGGAATGGATCAAAAATGTATTGGGAATGTTTGTGTTTAGGATAGGGAATGGGTCAGGGATGGGTCAGGGATGGGTCAGGGATGGGTCAGGGATGGGTCAGTAATGATCAAGAATGGGTCAGGAATGTCTGAGCTCAGGTCAGGGAATGGGTCAGTAATGATCAGGAATGATCAAGAATAAATCAAGAATGAATCAGGAATAATCAGGAATGGATTGGGAATGATCAGGAATGATCAGGAATGTCTGAGCTCAGGTCAGTCAAGGGGCAGGATCCAGACCTGGCTGCTGGAGCCAGAGATTGGATTAAGCTCCAGGAGCATCCGAGGGGGAGCAGAAGGAATTTAGAGAGCTCAAATCTTCCCCCGGTGCCTGAAGGACCCCAAGCTTGGAGTCTGCCTAAAACATTCCCTAAAAACCCACTAGATGCATTTCCACAAAATCTTGGGAAAAACATTCCCTTTAACGCAAATCCCAGAAAAGGCACCTTGGGAAGGGGCTGCCCAGAACGGGAGGAGCAGCATCCCCAAATCCCAGCGGGACACAGGATTTTGGGACACAAAATTTTGAGGGGACTCAGCCTTTCCCTGCTGGAGGCCGAGCTCAAACAGCCCCAAATCCCTTTGGAATTCTGCAGCTCTCGCTCCCACAGCCCCACCAGGGGAATTTTGGCTTTCCAGCCCAATTCTATGAACAGAAATTTCTACCTGAAAACTCCAAGATTTCAGGGACAACCAACAAAGCTGGTAATTAAATCCCTTGGGTTTTTTCCCCTTGAGCTTCTACTCACACCTTAAGAAAATAAACTGAGAAATGACCAGAAGTGCAAAGAATTGGCCGATTTCCATCCGGATAATGCACAAAGAGGGATTAATTCCAAAAATAAATTTAACTGAGAGATTTGAGCCATTATAGGTGAGATTTCCTGGGAGCTCAGAACCTTCCTGGCTCTTGACTCCGGTGATCCATCAGGAATTAGTTGGAGATCCAAGGCCAGGTCTGAAGTTTGAGATGTAAAGGGTTAAAAGTGCCCTAAAATCTCTTGGCATTGCCTTGGAGTTCTGGGATGGAAAAGGGAAGAATTCATTCCTGATGCTCTCCAGCTGCAGTCTGCCCTGAGCTGCTCCCACTTCCCACTGCAAAGCCCTTCCCTGCAGGATTGAGGACCCTGAGGATTTATTTCCTTTGGGAATTCTGGTTTTCCCCCAGTCACAGCAGGACACTCCAAAGCAGGACTTGATAAGGATCCTGCCAAAAAATCCCTTTGATGGCATTTTGGACATAACAACAGAACCTTGGGATTTAGGGAGGCCTCCACTGCACTGGAAAATATCCCTTTTTGGGGATTTTATCCTATCCTATTTTATTTGAGATATTGTTCCATCCTATCATATTTTATTTGGGATATTATTTCTATCCTATCCCTATTCCCATCCCAATCCCTATTCTTATTCTTATCCTGATCCCGATCCCAATCCCTATTCCTGTCCCTATTCCCATCCCCATCCCAATCCCTATTCCCATCCACTCCTTGGATCTCAGTTCCTATGGAATTCAGAAGGATGTGAATTAAACACTGTGATTTAGGAAGACAAAACTCCCCTGTTTGACTCCCACACCATTAAATTACATCATTCCCAAGAAAATGGGAATTTTCCCCTCTCTCTAAGGGGGAAAACCAAGCGATTCTGGTAATTTCCAATCAGGAATGTTTCCCCAGCAAGAACTTTTTTTCCCCCAGAGTGGAAATTTTTCTCGGTGCGAGAATTTTTCCATGCGGTTCATTCCCAATTCTTCCCTTCCCAGACGCGCCCATGGAGCCGTTCCTGTCCGGCTGCACCTCCACTGTGCACCCGCGGCCTCCCAGGCAGGGAAAACGTTCCCGAGCTGCCTTTTCCCACAGCCAGGTGATCGAACTGGAGCGGAAATTCAGCCACCAGAAATACCTGTCAGCCCCGGAGAGAGCGCACCTGGCGCGGCACCTGCAGCTCACCGAGACCCAGGTGAAGATCTGGTTCCAGAACAGGAGGTACAAGACCAAGAGGAAACAGGTGGTGACCGGGATGAGCCGCTTGGACTCGCACCAGGATCCGCCAGAATTCCCAGGAATGTCGCTGCTGTCGCTCAGGGGAACCTGGCCTTACCTGCCCTGCCTGTACTACGTCAATTCCTGGAGCCCCTCCTGGTAGAAATGGGTTTTTTTAGGTGGGAAATGTCCGGTTTTTCCTTATTTCCAGAGGGGAGGGATTTCACTGGCAGCGTTTTGTAGTGGCAGCATCAAATTCCTTCCTCACTAACATTGAAAGAATGGGAAAAGGCCCCAAATTTGATCACTCTGGGAGTTCCCAGGGAATCCCTGGCTGCTCCATCCCTGGAAAATTCAGGTTGGATGAGGTTTGGAGCTGAGGACACCTGGCCTTACCTGCCTTGGCTTTATTATGGGAATTCCTGGAGTCGTTCCTGGTAGAAACGGATTTTTTGGGAGGAAAAAATCCAGTTTTTCCTTAAATTCAGAGCAGAGGAATTGGCAGGTCAAAATTCACTCCTCACTAACACTGAAATAACAAAAAAAAAGCCCCAAATTTTAATAACAATAAATTAATTGCATTCAATTAATTGCAAATTTGATTGCTCTGGGAATTCCCAGGGAATCTGTGGCTGCTCCATCCCTGGAAGTGCCCAAATCCACGCTGGATGAGGTTTGGAGCTGAGGGCACCTGGAATTCTTGAGTGGCTGCTGCACCTCAGGGTAGAAATGGCTTTTTTAGGTGAGAAAGATCCGGTTTTTCCTTCAATCCAGAGGGAAGGGATTTCAGCGGCAGCATAAAATTCACTCCTCGTTAACGCTGAAACAAACAAAGGAAAACCCCCAAATTTTAATAATATTTCATTTATTTTATTGCAATGCTTCAGGAATTCCCAGGGAATCCATGGCTGCCTCATCCCTGGAAATCCCAAATCCCGGGTGGCTGCACCCCCTCCTGGTAAAAGCTGCGTTTTTGGTTGGAAAATATAATTTTTCCCTTAAATCTGGGCTGTTTGTGGGATTTTCAGAGCCAGCACAAACCTCTCCGGACGCCAGAAACCTAAAATTTGACCTTAAAATTCCATTTAATTCAGTGTTGGATTGCAAGGCTGTGGGAATTCCCAGGGAATTCCCATCCCTGGAAGTGCCCAGATCCCGGAGGTGCTGGAGGTGCCACCCCTGGGGACAATGGGGCAGTGACAGACGAGTTTTGCATATCCGGGTGTTGGCCCTGCCCGAGCTGCAGAGCAGCAAATCCCGGCTGAGACTGAAATTTAGGGCTTGGAGCCAGATTTTTCCAAGCCAGAATTCCATTGATCAGCGCAATTCTCGGAGCTGGGTCACCAGAACAACACCAGGATGATCCAAACGAGTTGTTTTTTAGGGGGGAAAAAATCCCATTTGCACTTAGAGAATACCAAAAATGTAACTTTTTTAATGAATTATACTGAAATTGTCATAAATTCCATGGGAAAAGTGTGGGAATAAAGGAGATTTCCTTTATTGTTTCCCTTTTTAGATGGAAAATATCCTTAATATTGGATATTAAGGAATATTTCCCTAAATATTTCCTGAATATTTCCTTAAATTCATTTTAATGGATTTTCTCAGCTGGAGTAATTCAGGAAAGCTCTGCTGGGGCAGATTTCATCTCCTGGAATGAAAATCCACCCCGGGTTTCTTCCCTGGGAAACTCCAGGAATGTTCCTCCGATTCCTGCTCTTTCCGTGAAAATCTCGGCGCTCCCATTCCCTCCTGGAGCAGGGAAAGGCAGACAATAAAGAATGGGAATTTGCCCGAATTTTTCTCTTTCCCACAGGATTTTTCGGGATTTCTCTTTTGCTTCGCGAATCCTTCGAGCTCCCGGGCAAAGAGGAAGCAAAAATTCCAGGGGGAAAATTCCAAGGAAGGGAGGAGAGGGAGTGGAGCACAGCCAGACTCGGGAGTCAGGGATTTTTCTCTCTATATCACAATTTCTCTGCTCTGGAGGCCGAGCCATGGCTTTGGAATTGTCTCAAAGTAACTTTTCCTATCTCCAGCTCCGTTGGTGTCCCAGGGCTCCCGAGGATCCCGAATTCCAGCAGGGAAGGACAGCTCCTCTCCACTGTTGCAAAATGTTCCCATCCCTGCTCTTATCCAGCAACAAAAATCCCTTTCTCGACCTCAAAGCTGGGAATACACCCCCACTCCCCCCTCCCGAGGGCACCTCCTGCCCAAATCCCAAGGATTTCACTCCCAGAGCCTCGGGATGCCGCTGAAATCCAGGCACAGAATTTAACCCACAACCGCCGGGAAAGAGCTCGGAGCTTCCCGCAGGTCACGGCCTGGAGTGGGAATGGGAAGGGCTGGGAAAAGGAGAATAAACTGGGAA
>NC_031790.1:2187419-2190275 GCF_001522545.3 Parus major
TTTGGGGATTTTATCCTGGATTTGGGGTTTTTATCCCAGGGCTGGTGGTTTTATCCCAGAGTTGGGGTTTTTGTCCTCCCGGATGGAAAATGAGCTCCAATCCCTGCCTGATTCACAGTTTAAGTTTCCATTCTGGTAAACGAGGAAAAAAACCCTCCCCAAAAAAACTCCAAAGCAGGAATTCAATGGGAAAATGGGAATGGAGCCCAACCCAGCCTCAAGGCCCTGATCCCATTGCTCAGGGTGGGAAAAGCTCCTCTGCAAGGGGGATTTGTCCAGGGCAGGGACTCCCTGGTTGGATTTGGGATCTCCCACTGGGTTATCCCTGCCAGGATGATCCTGCTGAGCATCTCTTGCTCCCAAATTCAGCTGCTGCCCAAATCCCTCTGCCAAACTGCAAAGTGCAGGTGGGATCCTGCCAAAAAAACTCTGGGATGAGCCTGGCTGGAGCAGGGATGGGGCAGCAGCTCCAGATCCATTCTGGAGTCCTTGGGTTGCCTCAGCCCTGCCCTCCCTCCTCCCCTCCCACCCCAGGGGGTTTTTTATGGACATCCATCACTTTTCCAGTTGCTTTTCCCTTTGTTTTCCCAGGACAAATAAAAAAAGGGGCTGAGCTGTTTGAAAAGCAAATCCTTGGAGAGCGGGAAGGCATCAATCATTCCCAGGGGATAAATATCCCTGTGATTAATGGGAACCGGGAAAATCCCACACCTGACTCCAGAGCCAAGGGGGTCCCACCAGCCCTAAGGAAGCCGAATTCCCATTTGTGTCCAAGTGGGAAGGGAAAAAACATCATTTAAATCCATCCTGATCCTCAGGATTATCCTGGCACAACACTGCCCCTGCTCAGGGCCAAATCATTTCTGGCAAGGATAAAAAAAGCTCCCCTCAAAAAAATGGAAGAGGGAGGGAGGAGGCTGCCTGTGGATAATGGAAGTGCTGAGCAACATTTGCATGCCCTGAACCACATTCCTGGCAAAAATCCTGGGATTGGAGCCAAGGAAAGCTCCGGCTGCAGAGTTGGCAGAGCAGCAGGAATGGGTTTGGGGCACAGAGCCGGAGAGGGGCGGGAAGGGCAAGGACACCCCTGGGATGAGGGATTGTCTGGGAGGAGAGAGGGAAAGCCCTCGGGAATGAGGATGGATCCTTTGGGATGCAGGGATGTTCCCAGGAGTGAGGGAAGCTGAGCCATGAGGACACCCACACTTGGAGCACCCTGGGATAAGGGAAAGTGTCCCCTGGGATTGGGATGAGCTTTAGGGTCTCTCCAAGCCAAGCCAATCCATGATTACACAGGGATTTGAAGCTCTTCAGATCCCTCAAGGGTCTTCAGTATTGGTTATTCCCATTGTTATCTGTGTTATCCATGGGAACTCCTCATCTCTTCCCAATCCAGCTGCAGCACCAGGGAAGGACCATGGATCATATCCCAAGTTTTTGGGTCCACCTGGTGCTTCCTCCAGCCAATGGATTTAGGGAATAAGGGGAGAATCCAGGTGGCGCAACCACCCAGGCAGAATTCCACAAAGGAAAGGGAAAAAAAGGAGGAAAAAAGACAGGAATATTTCCCACCTGGGACCCAAACCTTCCCTCCGTGCTGGGGATTTCACAATGGAAACATTCCAGCTGAAATTCCCATTTTTTTCCCCTCTGGGTCTCCCAGCTGAGGTCCCCTTTACTCCAGGGAGAGCCGCATCCCTGGGATTATCCCGGGGGAGTCTGGTTCTCCTTCCGCTCCAGGAGCTGCCAGGGACAGCAAGGACACAAGCACAAGAGAGACTCCCGGGATTTTCCCACTGGATGCCTCTGGAGCCAGATCCTCCCAGTTCTTGTTCCCACCGAGGGCTTTTCCTAATGTTGATTCCAGGATTTCCAAGAGGCACCCACCAGGCACGGTGCTCCCAAAAATTCTTCTCATCCAGAGTTTTTTGGGACACATTTCCAAAGGAAAAACTTTGGAGAGAGGTCCACGCCCCCTCCAGCCCTGCCTTCCCACCCAGAGCTGCCTGAGGGATATTCCCAGCTCTTCCAGCCAGTCCAGTTTTCCATGGGACTGTTTGAGTCTCCCAGAAGTGCTGCGGCTGGAGCAGGATCTCAAAGGAGGAGAAAGGGAATGGGATCCAGTGCTGGGAACGGGATCGTGATCTGGGAATGGGATCCTGTCCTGGGAATGGGACCCTGTTTGGAAAAAAGGAACCTCTCTGGAGAATGGGATCCTATTCCCAGGACAGAATCCCATTCCCAGATAATGATCCAATTCCTAGATCAGGATCCCATTCCCAGATCAGGATCCCATTCCCAGGGAGGGGAGAAGCTTTCCAGGAACATTTCCAGGGACTCTTTCCCCTATCCCAGGCTGGAGCCTTGTGGGGATGAAGCAGGCCTGAATTCCCTGGGCCAATCCTGAGCTCAATCCAGGATCTGGGCTGGGATTTTTCCCCACATCCCATCCTTATCCCCACTTCTCCCGGGGCTGACGGGCACAAACCTCACCCTCCGCACCCTCCTCCTCCTCCTCCTCGTCCTGAGCTCCCTGTTTGGCTTGGACGCCTCTGGAAATGAAAGGTTTTCCGGCTGTTCCTTCCCCTCCCTCTCCCACAAAGGGAATAAAAACACTCATGTTTGGCCAGGGGATTTCATCCTGGAAACGCCTCTGGGGAGCAAGGAAAGCCTTTTCCGCTGGGCTCGGCAGGTGCGGAGCTGCTCTGGAGCAGGGCCAGGGATTCGCAGCTGAAATCCTGGAGTTCAGCCTGGGCTGGGACTCAAACCCCGGAGTTTAGTGCAGTGTCTGACCCCAAATCCCTGATCCCATTCCCAGGGCTGGATCCCATTCCCAGATCAGGATCCCGTTCCCAG
>NC_031790.1:2190429-2193457 GCF_001522545.3 Parus major
GGATCCCATTCCCAGGGCTGGATCCCATTCCCAGGACTGGATCCCATTCCCAGATCAGGATCCCATTTCCAGGGACAGGATCCCTTTCCCAGGATGGGATCCCATTCCCAGGGCTGGATCCCATTCCCAGATCAGGATCCCATTCCCAGGACTGGATCCCGTTCCCAGATCAGGATCCCATTCCCAGATCAGGATCCCATTCCCAGGTCAGGATCCCATTCCCAGGTCAGGATCCCATTCCCAGGGAATACTTGGACAAAAGCCCAAATTTGGGCAAAACCACCCCAAAAATCCCAGAGGAGCTGTGGAATTCCTGCTGCACCGGGGCCCAGAACGGGCTGCTCAGGGCACCAGAAATCCCTGGAAAAGCCAGGAATTTCCCATTTGGAGCTGAAATGCTCATTCCACATTATAATAAAATAATAATTATTACAACTAATTATTTTATTTGTATTTATTTAATTTAATTTTAATATTTATTTAATTTTTATTTAATTTTTTTATTTTTAATTCATTAATAATTTCAATATTTTGGTGGGGATTCCCTTTTTTTTTTTTCCCTTTAGATCCCACCTTGGGGTCTCCTTTGCCTCAGGGAGAGCTGAACCCCTCTGATCTTGATGCCCAAATTCCAGGGAATTATTCCCTGCTCAGCACCAGCACCGGGCAGAAACTGCTCCAAGAAATGTGATTTTCCCCATTTTTATTCCAGAAAAAGGGAAAATCCAAAGCAGCTCCAGAATTTCCTGGCATTTTTCCTTCAAATCCTGCAGGAAATTCAGGAGAAACCTCAGCCAAGAGTGCTCCCTCCCCGCCTGTTTATTCCAAGGGAGGAAAGCCTCCAATCCTTTGGGAATCTGGGAATTTTTGCTGCCGCAGGAGCCGCAGTTCGTGGATTTGCTTAGGAATTCCCGGCCAGGAGTGATGAAAAACTCTCCAGCGGCTCCTAGAGGAGAGCGAGCCTCAGGAGGAGCTCCCAGGCTGGAAAACTCCTCCCAAAAGGGATTTTCCTCCTTCCAGAAGGATTTTCCTTCTCCCAGGATGGATTTTCCTCCTCCCATAATTAATTTTTCTCCTCCTAGAATGGATTTTCCTCCTCCCAGAATGGATTTAGCTCCTTCTAGGATGAATTTTCCTCCTCCCAGGATGGATTTTCCCTTTCCCAGGACAGATTTTCCTCCTCTCAGAATTCTCCTCCTCCAGAAAAGAATTTTTCTCCTCCTAGAATGGATTTTCTTCCTCCCAGAAGGATTTTCTTTTTCCCAAGATGGATTTTCCTCCCACAGGGCTCAGGCATCGCTAGCAGGCACCATTCCCTCAGGGATGAGCCAGCTCCATCCTCATTCCCAAGGAAAAAACAACCACAAACTCCAAAAAAAAAGACCCCAAAAAATCAGGATATTTTTATTTTCTGGAGCTCCAGTGGCACAAGTGCAGCATCATTTCCCACCCAGATCCTGCACTGGGAAACAGCGATGAAAACACTTTGTTGTTGTTGTTGTTGTTTTGGGTTTTTTAAATTTTATTTTTGCTAAGGCAAAAATTCCAAAGGGAAAAATGAGATGAAGAACTGGAAAAGTTCCTCATCCTCCCTTAAAGAATTCTGTGTGTTTGAGGTGGACAAAGTGGCAGAATTGGGGCAGAGACTGGGCTAAAATCAGGGATTTGGGATCATAGACCCAAAATCAGGGATTTGAGGTCACCGACAGGGCTAAAATCAGGGGTTTGGGATCATAGACCAGGCTAAAATCAGGGATTTGGGGACACAGACAGAGATAAAATCAGGCATTTCAGCTCAGAATTGCAGCACAGCTTCCAAAGGCAAACTTGGCAGGGATTTTTGGGATGGGGAAGGGGATTTGGGACGGGATTTTCCCTGCAGATCCAGCAGCAGCAGTTGGAAAATTGGAAATATTCCTGCTGCAGGTGAGACCTTTGGAATTATGAGGATTGGGCTGGTTTTGTTGGATATCCAGGGTGATCCAAGCAGATTTTCCTTCTCCCAGAAGGATTTCCCTCCTCTCAGAATGGATTTTCCTTTTCCCAGAATGGATTTTCCCACTCCCAGCCTGAGGAGGAGCAAATTCCCAACAGATCTCAGCTGATCATTTTTGTTCCCATCCCTCAGGAGGTTCCCAGGGATCTCCCCCTCTCCCAGGATTCCCAAATGACTTCCCAACATCCCCTATCCAGGATTTTTGTATGTCCTTACTCCCAGGTTACTCCAAGGAGGAGCTGAGGTTCTCCCAAGGCAGAAATATCCAAGGAGAATACAGAGGAAGAGGAGGATGGAGCTGGGATCACTCCAATTATCCCACATTTTGTCTCTTCAGCATTACATTCCCAAAATTCCATCTCTATGGGAATTTTCCCAGAGCAGTTCTGGCTCTGGGAGTGACTCTCCAGTTTCTCAAGGAGAAAAATTCCCAACTCTGAGACCTCCAATCCCATCAAATCCAGGAGAATCCAGCGGGATTTTCCTGCTTTAAGGCACAGGGATTGTTTCAGATTAAGACACAAAAAAAGTCAGGAAAAAGCTCTTTTCCCACCAGGATCATTCCCACAAGGCACACGTGGTACCCCCCAGAGGGGATCCTGGATTTTCCTGCTCCAAAAATTGTGGGAAAAGGATGGGACAGCTCCAGAGATCCCAAGGGACATCCTGGGATGCCCAGCAGGGAGGTGACAATAGGAACAATTGCAAGGATCCTGGAACTGGATCCCAAAAATCCTTCCTTGGCTGCTGATCTCCCAAAGAAGCGGCTAAAGGATGAAATTTGCTTGGGGAAGGATGGAATTTATTCCTGGATTCAAATGGAACATGGACCCTGGAACTGGCATTTGCACATCCAGGATCCCAAAATTCCCTCCTGATCTCCCAAAGGAGCGGCTAAAGGATGGAATTTGCTTTGGAAAAGCCGTTCCCAACTGGAGCAGGGCACGCAGGGAGGCTTCCACCCTTCCCACTTTGCATTCCAAGCAGGAAAACCAAACTCAGGGAATGAGGAGCTTCTCCAGGTCAGGATTT
>NC_031790.1:2194892-2198188 GCF_001522545.3 Parus major
AATCCCTGAGGACACTGAGTGAATCCCAGGAATCCTTGGGGACACTCAATGACTGGGAATCTTTAGGGAGCCCCATGGGAATCCCTGAGGACACTCAGCAACCAGGATTCCCTGAGCACACTCAGTGACTGGGAATGGCCAGGCAGGGAGAGGAGAACCCAGCAGCATTCCATGGGCTGGCTGAGAGGGGGCACAGGAGATTCCTGCTCCTCGCTCACGAGGCCGGCTTTCTCTCCAGCGCGCGCTTGGTGAGGAAGTACTTGAAGAACTCATACACGGACCAGGAGATGGCCGTGGAGGGCATCTGGTAAATGACCCGAGCTTGGACGCCCTTGAAGAAGCCGGGGAGGCCTCCCAGCTGGTAAACAGTGCCAAAGGCGTTGGCCATGCCTGACAGGTGCCCCCGGATGTTGAGGGAGCTCAGGGCCATGTTCTCCTGCGTGTTGAGCAGTGTCTTGCACACGTCCAGCGGCGTGGTGGCCGCAGCGGCCACAGCTCCAGCCACAGCGCCAGCTACGATGTGGGAGCGGGGGTTGTACTGGCGGTGAGGGTTGAGGCGCTCCTGCAGGAGCTCGTAGGTGATGAAGTGGATGGCCTGGAAGGGCACGTTCATGGTCAGCTGCGTGGTGTAGCTGCGGTAGAAGGCTCTGAAGCCCTCAGTCCTGTGCACTGTCCGCATGCAGCCCAGCACCGACGTGTACGGAGAGTTGAACATCTGCAGCCGCTGCTTCACCACTGCCCGGGACAGCCGTGGGGACAGGGACACTGCTCAGTGCCACTCAGGACAC
This sequence comes from Parus major, assembly GCF_001522545.3. Lineage (NCBI taxonomy): Eukaryota > Metazoa > Chordata > Aves > Passeriformes > Paridae > Parus > Parus major. The sequence continues at coordinate 2,195,681 of NC_031790.1, forward strand.
TGGCACAGCCCCAGAGTGATCCCAGCCCTGCCCCGAGCTGCCCCTCTGAGCTCACCACTGACCCTGGCACAGCCCCAGAGTGACCCCAGTCCCAGCCTGAGCTCAGGACAGCTGTGGGGACAGGGACACCGCTCAGTGCCACTCAGGACACTGGCACAGCCCCAGAGTGATCCCAGCCCTGTGCTCCCCTTCCCCCCAAGCCGCCCAGCACCCGCAGAGCTCAGCACAGCGAGAGGACAGCACAGCTCTCACTTCCTAATGAACCCTTCTCCTCAGCCTTAATTAATGACCTCTTAGTTCTAATGAACCCCTCTCCTCAGACTTAATTAATGACCCTTCAGTTTTAACAAACTCCACAGGGTTAACTAATGACCCTCTAGTTCTAATGACCTCCTCAGTGTTAATTAATGACCCTCTGGCTCTAATGACTCCCTCAGGGTTAATGAATGACCCCTCGAGTGCCAGCACGAGGCCAGGGATGCTCGGTGGGGATGCACAAACCTGGCCCCAGCGGTGAGGTGCAGGTGAGTTCCCACCTGAGCATCACCCGGGGGTGTCACACACCCGCCCCGCTGGCTGCAGTGCTTCACTGACTAATGAGGCCAATTAATGCAATTAACTGAAACAGGGTATGAGTAAAAAGGATTTGATGCCCAGCTCTGGGCCCGCACAGGAGCACAACCCTGAGGAGCTGGCAGGTGGCAGCATTGTCCTTTGAGCCGCACTTTCCTGTTCATCCACATTTTCCTGAGGCCTTCTCCTGCCACTCCACCTCGCCAGGAATCCCAGAGTTGGGCTTGTGCACCAGCCTGAGCTCAGCTGGGTTAGCCCAAAACTTCAGGAGAACCAGAACCACCGCCCCAAGGAGCAGCGAAGCGGTGACAGTGACAGGGACACCGAAGGGACACTGGGAAAGGGGACACTGGAAAAGTGTTTTTTCTCTCCTGGAATGCCACAATGCACCACAGAGATGCAGGGATAAATTCCTCCTGATGCTCTCCCTCTCTTCCCAAGGGACACGGGAATGAGGCCCCGGGGTTTGGAGGTCTCTGAGCTGGGGCTAGCCCTGGATTTCTTCCCAAGGGACAGAGGGAGAAGAGCCAAGGGGGATTTATCCCTGGATTCCTGTGGCAGGGGCAGCGGGAGCAGCAGTTCCCAGAATCCCAAGATTACCTTCAGCTGGATTCATCACGGCGTCATGGAGCAGCGTGGCCACGCTCCCAGCGATGCCTGCAAGGCAAGAACAGCTCTGAGAAAACAAATCCTGGCTCAGAAGGCAGCGCTCACCCTGGCACTGCCACCCAGGGGATCCATCCATGAGGAATCCATCCATGAGACAATCAATCCATGAGGGAATCCATCCANAGGATTTTTGTCCCTCCTGGACAGGGATGAGCAGCAGCTTCTTGCCAAGCCCGGGCTGGGAGGCGCCTTTGGATCTGCCCTGGGATTTTCCCAAGGATTTTGGGACTCTGTAAACAACAGCAGCTCCAGGATCTCCTTTTCCCAGGATCAGAGCAGCTCCAGGCTCACCTTGAGATCCCAGGAGAGGTCCTGGAATAGGATCAGGCCCTCAGGGAGGAAAAAGGGGGAATAAACTCTGAGAGGATGAAGGCTGTGCAGCCTCACAGCCCACGGCACCTTTGGCAAGGAGAAACTGCAAAATCACATCCCCTAAAAATCCCCATCTCCGGGAGCAGAACAAAACGGAATTTCCCCGTTTTGGGTTTTCCCCAAAAGCCACGTCCCCATTCCTCATGTCCTCACGGGAATTCCGAGGACCTGGAGAGCCAGAGGAGGAGCCAGGCTTTAATTGCCCAGTAATTAAAGCAAATCTGGCCATAAAATCGATGATTTTTGGGTCGTCCTTACACAGGAAGGAAGAGCTGAGCCCTTTTTGAAGGCCTTTGCACCCAGCTTTAAAAGCTTTTCAAACCCCAGCCAGCTGCCCAAGTAGAAAAATAAAGGATAAACATTATCCAACTATTTTATATCGATATAAAAATTCACTTCTGTGCCAGGAGATTTTTGTTTCTTAGCTGTAAAAATTAAAAATTAAAAATAAAATAAAATAAAAAATAAAAAGTAAACCACCCAAAATGTATTTCAAGCAACCAGCTTAGGTTGGAGAAGCTGAACCATCAGCGAGGAGTAAACTCCAGGTTCCATCTTATTTCCCAGAAAAAGCAGTTTGCGGTTTTGCTGCTGCCAAATAAAGTTATTAAATAGATATATATTAATATAAAAGTCTCTATAAATTCTTTTTTTTTGTTGTTGTTGTTTAAGGGAAGGAAGGGGGCACTGAGTGAGCGGGAATCCTGGGAATCCCTGAGGACACTGAGTGGGAATCCTGGGAATCCCTGGGGAGCACCATGGGAATCCCTCAGGGATACTCAGTGACTGAGAATCCCCAGAATCCCTGAGGACACTGAGTGAATCCCAGGAATCCTTGGGGACACTCAATGACTGGGAATCTTTAGGGAGCCCCATGGGAATCCCTGAGGACAC
>NC_031790.1:2199413-2200070 GCF_001522545.3 Parus major
CCATCCATCCCAGGGCAAGGAAACCCACCCTGCGAGAAGCCCAGATCTGCTCCCAGCCCCCACCTCTACTCTTCCCAACACCAATTCCCAAGGTTCTGGCCCAGAAACCAGCGGCGCCTGAGCCAGCTATGAGCAATGTTTACCCTGCCCTCAGCACATCCCTAATTAGGGATTTTATCCCTTTACTCAGCTTCCCAACCCTTGCTGCCCAGGCTGCGCCAAACCCAGCCAGCCCTAACCCATCCCGCACCCGGCTCTGGGCCGGGGCTCTCCAGCCACTCCTTTCCTTTGATCCTGGCTCCCACCTCCAATTCCCTCTGGCCCAAATGACTCCTGGTCATTCCTCTGAAGCCACAGCTCCGGTTCTCCTGCTGGCACCACAGGCCTGTAGCTACTTGAAAGGTGAGCACAGGAATGTGTTCCCAGCCGAGAGCAGCCAGGAGAAGGGACTGGATCCCCTGCCCTGAGTTCCAGGACCCCACAGCAGATTCCTGCCAGCACAACCCAGAAAATCATTGGAATCTCCTGCACAAACCCTTTGGTAAAATTGGCTGCTCAATTCCAGGGGTTCTGCTTCTATTTCAGGGTTTAAAAATGCAATATTCTTGCTAAAAATTAAATTTCCTGCACAAACCTTTTGGTAAAGCCTTGGCTGTG
>NC_031790.1:2201175-2207576 GCF_001522545.3 Parus major
CCATGGAAATCCCAAGGAATGAGGCTGCTGCAGGATGGAAATGCAGCCTCTGCTCGGCTTTTTCCATGGAAAATCAAAAGGAATCAAATTTTTCCATGGAAAACCCAAGGAATGAGGCTACTGCAGGAGGGAAATGGTTACATTCCATTTCCCTCTTGGAAAACCAAAAGAAATCAAATTATGATTTTCCATGGAAAATCAAAAAGAAACAAATTTTTCCATGGAAAACCCAAAGAATGAGGCTGCTGCAGGAGGGAAGTGCAGCCTCTGCTTAGCTTCATCCATGGAAAGGCCAGGGAATGAGGCTGGATGAAGAAATACAGGGATGCTTTTAATTTTCTCCTGCTTTCAACACCCTGCACCTGCCCCAGCCTGTATCTCCTGCAGCTGCACAGCAGCTTGGGACAGTTCCTAGAAGGGCAAGCTGGGAAAACTAGGAAAAGGCAGGAATTCCCCCAAAAGTAGAAAATGCAGAGCCCGCGTCCCCCTGGGAGCTTCCTTGTCCCTGTTTTCCTCTCAGCTCCCAGAGTTCTGCACCCACCAAGGGCCTGGCCGGGAATTCCAGCTGCATTTCTGTTGTTTTTTCCCACAGATTTTAATCCAGCTGAGCTCCTGGCATCCAAACCTACTTCAAACCTCACTGCCACCACTTCATTTCACAACTTTTCCCCTCAGGAAAATTTCTTGGAGCTCCCCGGAGCTGACAATGACAATGTAGGAGGGGTCCCAGGACCCCAACCAGCATTGGGAAAGCTCCAATCTCCACGGCCATCCTGGAAAGATCATCCCAGGAAATCCTAAGCAGCAAAATGCCCTCAGATCCTTCCTGTTTTCCATGTGGGAAAGGGTTAAACACTGTGTCAGGTCACGGAGCAGCAGCCCTGGAAGTGTCAGGAACACCAGACGCGACACCGGGCTGGTGACAAGGTGGGGATGGGGCACAGGTTGGGCTGGATGGCCTTGGAAGGCTTTTCCAACCTCAGTAATTCCATGATTCTGCAATTCCAGCGCAGGAGAGTGAAACCAGCCCAGGGGAACATGGCCCTTGGAGGAGCCTTGGCCTCAAAACACAAACACTGGGAAAAAAACCTTGGGAAAGGGGTGTTCAGCAACCTCTGGAATTAAAGCTTTTCCAAGGAGAAGCTCAAGAGCTGCAGGAAGGATTCCTTCCTCAGCAGGATCCCCATGTCAAGCCCTTCATTAATTAGCCAGGAGGCAGTTCAACCTTCAGACCATAAAAACCTTTAAGGTTTGAACCTTGGAGCCCCCAAAAGCCCAAAGCCCTTCCACATCCCCTCTGTGAGGCCAAGGAAGAGACTAGAGCTCAGCTCAGGACTTTCACCCGGAATAACAAAACCAAAGTGCGTTTATTAAAGTCTAGGCCAACCAAATGATGGAATTTGTAGTAAATACTCTTTAAAAACCCTAAAAATCACACAGGAATTCTTTGGAATTTCAGATTCCTAGGCCCCATCATGCAAAGCTCCCTGTTCTGCAGCACCTCATTCCCTGGGAGCTCCAGGTGCTGGAAACAAACCCAAAAACTCTCCTGGGAGAGCAGCAATGCCCTGAATTAGCTCAGATTTAAAAGCAGACTTTATATCCAGCTGTCCTGCAACCCCTCACAGTCTCTGCACCTTCCCATGCTATGGTCAGGATTTCAGGATGTTCCGCAGAAAATCCCAGTCTCATCCCAGTTTAACCCCGGGGGAAACAGGTGACATTTACGTGCAGGACCGATGTGTTTTTGGGAAGTGAAATCGCGGATTTCCATCCCAATGGATGATCCCGTTTTTCCCACTTTCACCTCCTGTACCTGTCAGGGCCACGCACATCCCTCAGGAAAATCAATTTACAGAGAGCCTGCTGCCCCAGCTTGGTCAGAAGCAGGGCAGCTTTTCATGGAAAAGGGATCTAAGGTGGGTAGGGCTCTCCCATGAGAACGGATAAATAGGATTTTTTTTTTTTTTTGTCGATCTGAGCCTCTCTGAAGGGGTTTAAAACTCACCCCACAGCCCTGAGGAGCCTACACAAGCTGCACTTTGCATCAGCCACCCATCACCTGTGGGTGAAGCAGGACTAACAGCCCAAGGAGCAGATAAAACCAGGACTATCCGCTCATAAAACCAGGAAAAATTGCCCAAGGAATAGCCTGGGTAAAACAGGACTAACAGCCCAAGGAGCAGATAAAACCAAGATTCAGCAACCCAAGGGGCAGCCAAAAGCAAGATTTGAGAGGCCAAACAGCCCAAGGAATAACCAAAACCTGGATTTAGGAGGATAAACAGCTCAAGGAAAAACCAAAATCAGGATTTATGAGGCCAAACAGCCCAAGGAACAACCAAACCCAGGATCACCTGCCGAGCCAGAGGCCCAGAGCTGGGAGCAGCTCTGTGGGAAGGAGCTGCAGTTTATCAGGGCTTGAGGAGCTGATTTCCCTGAGCTGGGCAGTGCCCCCAGCTCCTCTCACCTATCTGAAGCCACCAAGCAGCTCCTGGAGCCTCACCCCTGATAAGCAGCCAAGAAATTCTTCTCCACCTACCCCAATTAATCCCCGTTGCATAAGGCAGCGGTGCAGGGCCAGCCACGAGCACCCTGCTCGTCCTGGTTGCAGCTTGGGCAGAAAAAAACATCACCACAAATGCCAAAGTCAGGTTGAGGCAGTTCCCTGCTCCTCAGGAAGAACTGTCCTGCTGGATGAAGTTTGGGATTACTCCAGTGCGGTCTTATTTTAGCCAGATTTTTTTTCCCAGCAGGAATCAGCTCCCTGTTTTGCATATCCTGGTGGAGGGGCACTGTTTTGACACCTCACGAACACCCTCAGACCTCGTTTGCCTTTTGGTTTGGGTTTCTTTATTTATTTTCTCTCGGTACAACCTGTTTTTCACGGGACAGAGGCTCGCAAAGGGAGCATAAAATGCTTTTAGCAGGAAATCAGCAGCATTGCTGCAGGGATCCAGCAGATCCTGCCAGCTGGACAAGGCAGGAGCCAGCCTCAAGCTCTGAACCCCAGTTTGGGGGAGGTTCAGTTGGAACAGGGCAAGGTACGAGCCAGGCTCAAGCTCTGAACCCAAATTTGAGGGGGGTCAGCTGGAACATCCCCCAAATAAGCAGCACACCCATGGGAGGGGAGCAGAGGGTCAGTCCAACAGCTTATCCAGGAATTCCCAACATCCCAAAACTCCCCTTCTGCTGGAACATGAGGAACTGCCCCTCCTGGAGCAGCTGGAAATGGGGGGGATGCAGAATCTCCCACCACCCCAAATAATCCACAGCCCTGCCTCCCTCAGACGTTCTGCTATGCTTCCAGGACCTTTGTGACCAACAGGGCAGCTCCAAAGACAGGCCAGGTTCTTACGGAAAAGGATTTAATAGAAAAGGATTTATTTTGTCTCTAGAGCCACTGGCACCCTCTGCAAGAAGGGAGGTGCCAGCCCTGCACGCCTCCAGTTTCTCCCCCCAGCAATTAATCCATCCCCAGTGGAGCAAAACTGTTCCTCACATCCCCAGGGGAATCCTATCCTTTGTTTTCACAACCTTTGGGAAACCAGCTCCAGCAGAAAAATCACCAAATGGACCAGAGAAGGTGGAGGAGGCTCCAGAAGAGCCCTCCAGAAACTCCTTTCCTGCTGCCATCGGGAGTCCTTGACATGCTAATCCCCCCCAGATAATTTGTGAATGAATCAGGGTTCCCAGCACAGCTGTTTGCAGCAGCCACAAACAAAAACAAGGCTGACAAGTGTGAGAAACACCCTCAGCATCAGCAAAACCCAGCCCAGAGCATCCAAACAACCAGTGCTGAGAGGGACAGGTAGAGGAAAAGTGCAGGTGAGGCTGGAGCTCGAGGGGGCTTTGCCTAATGGGAAAAAAATATTATTATTTATTATTCAGCATCTGAAAAAAAAAGGGGAGGGGGGAGAAAGAGCGTAGATTTAAATTGGATATTGGGAAGGAATTCTTCCCTGTGAGGGAGGAAGGAGGGATGGAATTCCCAGAGGAGTTGTGGTTGTACCTGGATCCCTGGAAGTGTCCAAGGCCTGGAGCAGCCTGGGACAGTGGGAGATGTCCCAGGGGTGGCACCGGGGCATTTGAAGGTCCCTTCCCACCCAAACCATTCTGGGATTCCGTGACCCTGCCAAGCTCAGGGGTTGTGCAAGTGCCTGCAGCAAACAATTCCCCAAATTACAACATTTTCGGTTTCTCTTTGGGAGGAAATGATTTGCTGGAACCCAGACATTTCCCTCAGAGCAGGAGCTGCCCAGGTGCTCTTTCTGCACCTCCAAAAAATCCTGACCCCCTCCAGCCTGGAGGTCTGAGCCAGGAAGTCCCATTGAAGAAAAGCTTTGCTCTTTTTCTGTAGGAATGTGGCCCCTCTTCCTCAATAAAGCCAAAGAGCTGCTCTTAGGAGCTGGGTCCTTATTGAATTACACCCACCATAAAAAAATAAAACTCTTTAGGGATCAAAAAATCCCTTTTTTGGATCAGCTGTAACCTTTCCCCAGGGCAGACAGGTGGAATGACAGCGAGTGCCCAGGGCAGGAGCAGATCCCAGCCTGCAGCTCAGGATTTCTGCCCAGCACGCAGAGCGACCTTGGCCAGGCTCCACCAGAGTTTTCCCGCAGCAGCCGGAGCATTTTATCCGCTCCCAGCACTTCCAGGCACTTGGCTGAGCAGGATTACCCAGCCTAAGGCAGGGCCCTGGCCCTGGAGCAGCCAGGGAAGTCACAGCTCAGGGAATGTTCCCTCCAAAGCACCTCCTGCTCTGGGAAGCCAGGCACCACTTTCATTTCTCGCTCTGCTTTCCCCGTGGAGGAAATGCCCTCGTGAGCAACTCCAGAATTCCGGAGGGACAACACCCACGGAGCTGCTCCGGCCGTGACTGGGCACAGAACACCTCATTTGTTTGTGCCAGCAGCTGGTGCCACGCTCGAGGTGGGAACCAACCCCACAGCCAGGGGGAACATCCCAAATCTATGAGCCAGGTGCAGTGGGGACAGACCCGGAGGGAAAACAGGACCAAAAAAACCCGGGAATATTTCCTCTGATTATCACACTGGCAGGACCTGAGAAAGCCAAGGCATTTCCTCTCCTCTGCTCTTTCTACACTTTCAGGGAGCCCTGCATGAAAAGGAGAAGGGATTGCAACATCTCGTGATTCATCCACACCGCCATCGAGGGAGTTTGGCTCTTCCCAGTTTTCCCTCTTTTGAAGGCCCCACAGCAGCAAACTGGCAGGGCAGAGGGAGGAAATATCCTTCAGGATGATTCCCACCGCTCTGGAGACACTGAGAAGCCTTCCCTGAGTGGGACTGAGCATCATCAGCTCCAAAATCCACTAGCCAGCCCCTCTTCACACACACTGACCCAACACGGCCACATCTGTGCCACTCACTCCATCCTGCTGTGGACACACAACCCCATCCCAGCAGCTTTTCCCTCCTGAGCTGGAATTCCAAAGCTCCAGGAGGGAAAAGCTGCCTGGGGAGCTCCTGATCCGCTCCCAGGCCAGGAGGATGGCATCTCCCAGGGCAGAGAGCAGCACTGGCATGTCACCTTTGCCTCAGCAGTCATGCAAAACTCCCCCAAATGAGCTGCAGGACGGGCCCAGGGAGAGCAGAGCTTCAGAGCCAGCAGGGATTTGGGGGTGACACCTCGGGGACCTGCCCAGTGCCTTGTCTATCCCAGGAACCTCACACATCCCAACATTCCATGGACGCTTTGCCTGAGTGCGTCCCAAGAGTCCTTACATGTTCCCACCTTTCGTGCACCCCAACACCCCCTCCACGCTTCCCCCACCTCTGCACCCCAATTCCTTCCAGATTTTCCTCCCTTGCACCCCAAAAACCCCCAGCACTTCTTCCACCCCTACAGCTGCTCATACACCTTCCCCTTCGTACCCGAACAGTTCCTTGCATGCCCTTTACATCTCCCCTCTTCTTGCACCCCAAAAAAACCTTGCACACCCCTTCTCCTCCCTCCCCTCCTTGCATCACCAGTACTTCTTGCACCCCAAAAAAACCCTTGCACGCTCCTCTGTTCCCTCCCCTCCTTGCACCCCAAAAAATCCCTCTGCACCCCCAGCACTTCTCGTACCCCAGTAACCCCCTGCACACTCCCTCCTCGCACACCTCCCTTACGCTCCCCCCTCCTCGCACCCCAACGAATCCTCGCACCCCAATAACGCCCTGCACTCTCCCCGTCCCCCCGAACACCCCGGTGCGCCTTGTCCCGCTCCCCGCAGCATCCCCCCGGTCCATCCCGGCTCCCCCCCGGGCACCCCTTCCCCGCTGTCCCCACGCACCTTGACCGAGTCCACGGGGTACATGACCGTGTGCTCCATGATGCCCGCCACGGCCCCGGCCACCATGTGCGTGCCGAGCGCGACGCTGCTGGGCAGGCTC
>NC_031790.1:2207822-2222088 GCF_001522545.3 Parus major
CGCCTCACCCTCCTTTAAAGCCGCGCTCGCCACGCCCACCCCGCCGCACCAATCAGCGCGGGGCGCATTTGTGACATCACCGGGCGGGAAAATGATTGGCAATAATATCAACCGATAAAAGGAGAGAAGGGGCGCGGCGGTGGGCTGTGATTTGCTGTAGTGGTGGGTGGGCGGGGCGTAGCACTGAGGGGCGGGTGTTGCCGTGGAACCGCCGCTGAGGGGGCGCGGCCGCGGAGCTTTCAACTGTCACCTGAAGCGAGGCACGGTGTCACACGGAGGCACCGGCAAACCTCTGTGTCTGCCGGAGCCAAGAAAGGTGTGGTAACCCCGTCGTTCACGCCACGGGGAAAGCTGAGGGGGGAAGGAAGGGGAGATTTAGCAATTCCTGTTGTTGGAGGGGTTTTTAATAATGGTGGCACGGTTGGGCCTCCCGGGGTGTCACCTCCGGATGTCCTGTGCAGGCTCACAGCCCTAATGAGAATGGGTGAGCCCCCCAAAGCTCGCCGTCAGCCCTCATGAAAGGACGGGGACCCTCATAACAGCACCGGGACCCTCGTGCAATCACCCCCTGGTGAAGCACGGGAAGGTGCAATCAGACCTGGAGATTCCATGGGTAAAGGGGCTGATTTCCCTGCAGGGTCCCCAAAGCAGCTCCCAAACTGTCCCCTAAGCACAAAGGGGCTGTCCTCAGCTCCTGTGCTGCTGATCCAGGGGAGCTGGCTGGAACGGGGCTTATTTAGGGTATCTCAGGAGCCCTCTGTCCCCTCCTGTGTGCCTCACTGGGGGGAAAAACCTCCAGAAGGGTTTAGGATAACTTCCTGCCCTTCCTTTCTTCTGAGAAGACAGATTCACAGCATTCCCATCCCTCCCTGCAGATCCCACTCCTTGTGTGAGGGGAGGAACGAGCTCCCCTCATATCCCTGCTCCCCAAAAATGCTTCTGGTCCCTCATATTTTACGTGATTTCTTTATCCCATCATGAAAACGTCCCAAACCAGGTGAATTTGGTGCTCTCTAGGAGAAGGAGGCAAAGTCTTTGTAGCCCAGAGAGCAGCCCCGACTTTATTTCGTTCCTCTCCAAAGGATTATTTGGAATTCGACCTTGCAGGGAAGGAGGTGGTACATGAACTCAAATCAAGGTTAACCATTCCCATGATACTGCAGGGCAATTTATTGCTGCATGGGCCTTGGGAAGGAAGAAAACCATCCTCAGAGCCTGGAAAAAGCAGGAAAATAAAGTGTCAGGTTTGGAAATGAACGCACACGAGGTGAGAGAATCCAGGTGTGGTCACATGCTGGGTACCTGGAGAGGTGCTGGGGGCAGCACAAGCTGTTCTCCTTCTTCCTTCACTTATTTGTGCTGGGAATTCTCTGTTCCTCGGGGGAACACAGAACTGCTGGAGAAAATAACAATAAATGATATTGTCACACATGGGACTCACTCCTGATTCGTTTTGGGGACCTGGCAGCGTCTCCTGCCCTTGGAAAAACATTTCTCCAGGATGTGGGAGAGCTGGAGGTGACACCCAGCTGCTGTCCTGGGGTGTCCTGGCTGGGAAACTCAACCTGAGGAAAGCTGAGATCATAAAACCCTTCCAACAACACAAAATTCAAACCAAGAATTGCTTACATCTCCCCCTCTTGCTCTCTGGGAGAAACCACAGGATTATCACACCTTTATTTCCTTGGAAAGAGACCAAAGCTGTGCTGCTGGCAGGGTTTGTCGCTGTGTTTTCCACCTTAAATGACATTTTAGAGCTGGAGAGCTACATCCACACCCATAATTCCAGCAGAGAACCATGATACCCACACACCAACTGGGCTCAGGAACTTCCCTTTCTGTGATCCAAGGAAGTAAAACTGGCAGGGACACATTTCCCAGGATTGCTCCACAGGGTTTATCGAGGTTTTCCTCTCCCTGAGCAAGAACTTTAATCTCCTTCCCGTGCCTCTGGCAGGGCAGGGAGGGGGAATTAGTGTCACCCTAATGAGCCCTTTCTCCTTCAGTCTCAGATGTTGCTCCCTGATAATGATCTGGATCAGGCTGGAATTCTGCTTCCAGGTTATATTTTAACCCTGGAGCGATGCCATGAGGAATCCTCCTGCTCCAAAGCTCAGGTGCCAGGGCAGAGGCTGGGCCTGAAGGGCCTCCCTGTGTTCCTGGGGATGGGATGGAATTACCCCTGATTTCTGTGTGGGAAATGGGGCAAAGAGGTTGTGGCCAGCAGCAGGACAAGGAGCAGCCTGTGTCTCTGGGATGGATTCCTGCCATCCCTGCCTGGCCCAGAGGAGCCATCCCTGGACAAAAGGAGCTCAGCTTCCCTGAAAAATCTTCCGGGGAGACCAGGCTTGTGCAAGGATTCCCTCGCTCTTCCCACCCACCACTCCCTGTGTCCCATCCTGGAGATCCCTGGGGCTGGGGGGGGTGTCCCTGGGGTGCTCCATGAGCCCCAGATTCCATTGGAGCAGGGAAACAGGGAACTCAAAGCTAAAAACACATTTGGCCTACAACAGCCTCATCCTGGGAGTGTCCAGGGCCACTTTGGATGGGCTTGGAGTGACCTGGGATAGCGGGAGGTGTCCCTGCCCATGGCAGGGTGGGACTGCATGGGAATTCCCACCCAAACCATTCCATGGTTTTGTTTTCCCATCCCTCTGCAGGTGCTGCAGGAACAGCCCTGGACACTGGGACTTTGCTGGGCAGGAGAGTCTGGAGGGACAGGACACAGGGAATGGCTTCCACTGCCAGAGAGCAGGGATGGATAGGATATCGAGAAGGAATTCCTGGCTGGGAGGGTGGGGAGGAGCTGAGGCTGTACCTGGATCCCTGGCAGTGTCCAAGGCCAGGCTGGAGTACCCTGTGACAGTGGGAGATGTCCCTGCCGTGGCTGGGGGTCAGCTTTAAGCTCCTTCCAACCCAAACCATTCCACGAATCCACAACTTTACGATTTACACCCCAACAAGCAGCAGCAGAATCCCCAAAGTTCACCCACATTCCCTCTGTGCCAGCAGCCAAATAAACCCAGGAATCAGCCACAGAGCCGAGGCACCAAAGCACCTCCATCCTGGAACAGCAGGAACACAGCTCTAGGGCCAGGAATTTCAGGAGAAAAGAGAAAAACTCAGGAGAAAAGAGGAACCAGCAAACAGCGGAAAGCTCCTGGTGGGCTGGGCCAGCCCCTCCCTGATAAGCAGCACCTGGAGCTCCTTATCAAAGCCCTCCCCACGCAGGAGGGGCCAGACCCAGCAGCTCCCCCTGCTCGATAAGGCAGCAATGCCCAGCTGTGAGCTAGGCACCCAAACTGGCCTTTATCTTCCCCATCCAGGTGTTTGTATTTTTATTTTTTTTCACTTTTCAGATCTCCAGCTTCTCTAACAGCTGAGCACCAACCGGCTCGGGGGGGTTTTATCCTTCCCACCACCAGCATCTGGTATCTGCCAAAGCCACGGAGCAGCAAATTCTGAATTATTTCCTTTTAATTGGCATGTTCAGCATCAGCTAATTCTGGTTTTCTTCCCTGGCATAGAACTCCCAGAGGAGCTGTGGTGTGGGGTTTAGGAATATTTAGGAATTCTAAGGGATGATTTGGGGAATTTTTGTTGTTTTTCCAAATTCTGCTTTGCTTGAGAGCCTTTGTTCCTCAGAAGAGGAGTATTCCTTTATTCCTCTGGGGTGTGGGGGTGATGGGAGCTCCTGATGGTGCAAATCTTTACTGATTATCCCTGAAAATTTCATGGTTGCTTCATACCTGAAAGTGTCCAAGCCCAGCTTGGAGCACCCTGGGATAGCGGAACCCTGCCCATGGCTGAATTTAGGGTCCCTCCCAACCCAAAGAATTCTATGATTTTTAATGTGGAAAGGAAAAAGCCCCAGTTTATGGCATTTTAAAAAGAATTTAGAAGAAGGATCAGAGCAAATACAAATGGTTGATTTGTTTTTCATTTTATTTGCAGCACTGCCAGCTGGAATTTTATGTCCTCACAGCTTTTTTTTTTTATTGGCAAGTTTGGGTACCAGGTCCTTATAAGAAAGACAGATTCCATGTGGGAATCAATTCCCCATCCCACAGGACACAGATCAGCCCCTTCCCAGCACATGGCAGCCCCATACTTCCTTAGAAACACCCAAAATGCCCCAAAATATGAATTTAACTCCGAGCCTGGACCTCTTTCCCAGACCCAGCCTGAGATCCAAAGCAGCGCCAGCCTCAGGAGATCCCTGGAAAAGGCTCCAAACTGGATTCTCCTGCATCCTGGGAATGGAGAACCACAGGGAAATTCATCTGCTTGGAAACCTGATGTGTCCCAGTTATATTTTTTATCTTTATATTTGCAAACTCCAGGAATATAAACAAACAATTCTGTTTTGTCTTCGAGGTGACCTGACCCACTTTGGGAGCAGCAGCTCCTGCTTTGAAGCCTTCATGAGGCTCTGCTGTTGGGATTGGTGCTGGAAAATCATGGAAAATGGGAAATCCTGCTCTGCTACAAGCTCAGGGCTGGGATTAATGGGGATTTTTTTTCTCTAAAAAAGTGGTGGAGCCAATCAGAATGAAATAATTTGGCTGTGTAGGCAGAGCAGGATCATTCCCAGCTTTAACCACATTCCCTGAACTTTCTCCTTTTTGCCTGAGTCACCGAGGGCTCGGTTTCACAGCCGGGATTTTTTGAAACGTCACCACAGCGGGAGGTGATGCCAGCAAAGAAACTGGGGAAAACTGAGCCCTGAAGATTCTCCAGGGGGTTATTCCAGCCCCAAACCATCCCAAAACGGGAAAAGGCTCCAGTCTCCCTGAGCTGAGGTGTGGAGTCCCGGAATTTGGCTGCTGGGTTCCTTTCAGCGCTCACATAACCTGACCTAATTCCCCCTCCCGGGAGTGCTCGCCGTGTGTAATTAAAGCTGCTTTGGGATTATTTCCTGCACCAAAGTTGATTTGGTTTGGTGGTTTTTTTTTTCCCCAACTCACCTTTCTGGTTTGGAGCCCTGGGGGAACAATGGGAGGGAGCAGCTGGAGCTGAGCTCGGGAGGGACTGGGGGCACTGGGCAGAGGAGGCTGCGGGCAGCTCACAAGTACCTGGGTTTGTCCCGGCCTTAATTCCAGCACTCGGCAAAATTAGAGGCAGAAAGGAGGGGGAATGGGAATGGGAATGGGTCTGGGGAGAGGTCTGGGGAGAGGTCAGGGCAGTTCCCCAGAGCCTAAAGGGGCTCCAGGAGAGCTGGAGAGGGACTGGGGACAAGGGAGGGAGGGACAGGACACAGGGAATGGCTCCCACTGCCAGAGGGCAGAGATGGATGGGATATTAAGAAGGAATTCTTGTCTGCGAGGGTTGAGGGGTTGGGCTGGAATTCCCAGAGCAGCTGTGGCTGCCCCTGGATCCCTGGAAGTGCCCAAGGCCAGGCTGGACAGAGCCTGGAGCAGCCTGGGATGGTGGGAAGTGTTGGGATTGGAGATGAATGGAATTTAAACTCCTTCCAACCCACACCATTCCAGGATTCTGCGATCCTGCCCTGCCCTGACCCCCGCCACGGTCTTGGTCAAATTGGTTAATTCTGATGTGTTTCAGCACTTCAGGGCAAATAAACGTGTTTAAAATGGGATGAAAAGATGGTGAGGAGAAAAGGCTGGAATGAGGATACACTCTGAGCCTTCTGACTCAGTACAAGCAAAGAAAAAAATCCCCTTTATTCACTCCAAAGCCAGCGCACCTCCGGGAGCTCGGGCCAGCTTTGAAACGGGAACCTTTTAACGAATAAACGCAGAACAGTTGGGAGGAAAATCCCACTGGGAGAACCTTCCAGGCTTTCAATATCCCGTCCTGCTCCCCACCCCACCAGCAGCCCCGGGCTGCTCCCCGCCATCAGCCGTGCCAGCCCCGGCCGCTCCTATCGGCGCTTCCCGGAGGCTCCGGCCGGCCCCAGATAGCGACCTGCACCCTCCCCACACCTTGAGAGCCACAGGAGTGGTCTGGACCTGTCAACGAGGTGATTCCTCCTTGGAGAAATCCAAATTCTCCATTCCCAAACGCTGCTCCGGCTCTCTCTCTGCGAGCACCCCAGCACGGATCGGCTCCGGCATCTCCCGAATTGGAGCGAGCGGGGTTGGATGCTTGGAAAACTCTTCCTGCCGCGCTCCTCGCAGCAGCCAAGGCGGGATTCCAGCGGGATTGCAGCCGGCGGGATGGTTTAGTGTCTCTCAATGGAATCACATCCCGCAGATTTCCGTTCCCTGCATCCCGAGTCCGGCTTTTCCCCTCGCTCCGTGCTCCCGGCCCCCGCAGCTCCCGTCCCCCTTTCCCTGCTCTCCAAGGTACCTGAGCCGCCCCTGGGCAGAACTCACGGGACAGAGAAACTTTCTCCTTATTCCTTCCCATTCTTTCCCTTTTTACTTTCTTTGCCCTTTCCTTATTCCTTTTTTCTTTTTCCTTTCCTTATTCCTTATTTTGTTCCCCTTTCCTTTCTTATTTCAACTTTCCTTTCTCCTTTCTTTATTCTTTACCCCTTCCTTTTTTCCTCCCCTTTTCCATTCCCTTTTCCCCCCTTATTCTTTTCCATTATTCCTTTCCCCTTCCCCTTTTTTCCTTCCCCTTTTTTCCTTTCCCTTTTTTCCTTTCCCTTTTTTCCTTTCCCTTTTTTCCTTCCCCCTTTCCCATCACCTTTCCTTATTTTTTTCCCCCTTCCTTATTCTTTTCTTCCTTCCCTTCCTGGGGATAATTTCCCATCCCAAATCCCCTCTTTTCCTGCCCAGCTCCACCTAAAGCCCCTCCCGGGATGGATTCCACACCCGGCTCCACTTTTCCAGCAACTCCCAGAGTTTATTCCCGTTATTTTCACCACGAGAAACCTTTCCTGCCATTTCTCCAGAAGAATCTTGGAGCGAGTGCGGGCGGTGCTGCCGCTCCGTGGCAAAACAGGGGAGAATTCCCCTTTTCCCTTGAATTTTCCGCCCTTTCTTTGTTTTTTAAATCAAAATTATTTATTTATTCTTTATATGGTAAATATTTAGGTATTTCTCACAAGTGCTACAATACCACTGGATATTCATAAAAATACAATTCAAAATATTGGCACTGTGGTAGCTATAAATTGAATTTATTCCCAAATATTGAAACCTTTCTTGCTATAAACTTTACGTATTTCTAAATATTAACCCATTTATAGCTACACATTTAATATATATCAAAATATTGGCACAGTTATAGCTATAAATTTTATATATTTCTCAATTTTGGAATATTTTTAGCCATAAATTCCTATTGCTGCCGTTAAACGCTGTTATATATAAAGCAGAGATTTTTGGCGTTTTTATGGCGATTTTTGGCTGTTTTTATGGCGATTTTTGGCTGTTTTTATAGCGATTTTTGGCTGTTTTTATCTGCAGCGCACCAGTCCCTGCATGGGCCACGCCCACTCCGCCATGGCCACGCCTCTTTGTCCACGCCCATCAATCGTGGTCATGCCCCTGGGGAATCCCTCCGCGGCCCCCGCCGTGACGTTGCGCGGTTGCGTCACTTCCGGCGGGCCACCCAGAAGTGGTGTGGGCCCGGTAGCCATGGGGCGGCCCGGGAGGTGAAATGGGAAGAGAGAGGGGGGGAGACACCAGGATGGGGACCGGGAATGGGATCGGGGCCGGGAATGGGATCGCCGGGCAGCCGCGGGGTCTGGGGGGAGCCGGGCCGGGCCCTGCGGGATGGTGGCGGCCGTGGGGACGGCCGGGGGGCCTGGAACTCGTGTCCCTGCCCCGTCTTTGCCTCATTTCGATCTCTCATCCCGGTCCCTCGTCTCGATCCCTCATCCTGTTCATTCATCCTGATCCCGTTGTTCCCGGTCCCTCTATCGCGATCCCTGATCTCGTTGTTCCCGGTTCCGCCCTGGCACCGGCTCCGCTCCCTCGGGCTCCTCCGGCGGGATCTTCCCTCCGGCCGGGCCGGGAAGGAGGGACAGCTCCGGGCTGTGTCCCTGAGGCGGAATTCCAGCTTTTCCTTATTTCTTTTGGGATTTTGCTGGCGTTTGATCGTGGCAGGGGTCCCAGAATCCCGGGATGCTTTGGGTGGGAAGGAGCTTAAATCCCATCCGCTTCCAACTCCAGCGCCTCCCCTGTCCCGGGCTGCTCCAGCCCGGCCTCGGGCACTTTCAGAGATCCGGGAGCGGCCACGACTTCCCTGGGAATTCCCCCCAGCCCCTCTCCACCCTGCACGAGGTGATTCCGTGCTTCCACCGCCTCGCTATTCCTGTTTTCCCTTGTATTCCGGCACGCCCGGGGAGCCTAGGAGCAGCCCCTCACCTCGGTCAGGTGCTGAGGGAAGGGAAGGATCCCATCCCGGCTGTTCCCCTGGGGATCTCCCACTGCAGGGAATCACCGGCGCTCACTTTTCCGCAGGAGCAGAGCAGGGATGGCTCCGGGAAGTTCGGATGTTCCCAGTGCCTCCGAGGTCACTGGCTGAAGCTCCAGCTGCTCCTCCTGCTGCCCCCATCCCAAAATGGGCAGGTAAGGATCCTGAGGGAACTCTTGGATAAACTGGGATGACTTTGGAGTGAAGGATGGGGAATCTGATAGTGAATTCCAGCCTGGGAATGGTGTCCTGAGTGCGCTCAGTGCAGAACAGGAGGATGGGATGGGATGGGATGGGATGGGATGGGATGGGATGGGATGGGATGGGATGGGATGGGATGGGATGGGATGGAAGGGGCCTAAAGGATCATACCAGCCCTGCCATGGGCACCTCCTACTGTCCCAGATTATCCCAGCCTGGCCTTGGGCACTTCCAGGGATCCAGGGGCAGCCACAGCTCCTCTGGGAATTCCAGCCCAGCCCCTCCCCACCCTCCCAGCCAGGAATTCCTTCCCAATATCCCATCCATCCCTGCCCTCTGGCACTGAGAGCCATTCCCTGTGTCCTGTCCCTCCATCCCTTGTTCCCAGTCCCTCCCCAGCTCTTCCCCAGAGCCCCTTCAGGCCCTGGGGAACTGCCCTGAGCTCTCCCCAGACTTCTCCTGGATCATCCCCAGATTCCCATTCCCTCAATCCCAAGCCAGGCTTTTCTCTCCTTTCTGGCTCTGATTTTCCTGAGACTTTGCAAGAAATCCAGGAGATAAAGAGAAGCTCCATCCCCAAATCCAATCCCCCGGGATCCATCACCCTTCTCAGCCCAGCCCCCAGCCACGGGGCAGGAGTGGGAATTCCACACCACGCTGCGGGGAGGAATTTTTCCTGTTTTTAGCAGTGAATCCAGCGCTCGATCCGCTCCTGTCTCCCTGTGCCTGCAGGATCAGCATCTCCTGCCCGCTCCCGGGCTGCTGGCGCTGCGGCCTCTGCCCCACAGGTGCCCCACGGCTCCTGAGCACGCCTGGCCGGCGGCGGCTACTGCTGCTGGGGACCGGGGCTGCGGCCGGAGTGCTGCTGCTCTGCGGGCTCCTGCTGCTGCTGCTGCGGGACCAGCCCCAGCACGGGACAGAGCGCAGGTGAGCGGGAATGGATCCCAGGGGAAAACCAGGGAATGGGTCCCGTGGGAAACAGGGAATGGGGCTCTGGAGAAGGGGGAATGCTGCTCTGCTGCTGCTGCGGGAACAGCCCCGGGATGGGAGAGAGCGCAGGTGAGCGGGAATGGATCCCGTGGGAAAAGCAGGGAGAGAATTCCATGGGAAACTGGGAATGGAGCCTGGTGGAAACACTGCTCAGCTCCTGTGGGACCAACCCCGGGATGGGAGATTCCACAGGTGAGGGGCAGGAATTCTATGGGAAAAACAGGGAACAGAGTCCATGGGAAACAGGGAAAACCCCTGAAAATTCTGCCACAAAACATCCAATTTTAAATCTAATTTTGACTAAAATCACCCATAGGGAGCTGAATTCCCTGCAGCAATTCCCGTTTTTTGTTATTTTTTCAGATTCCTGGCCAGGGTGACGGATACGGAAGCCACGGACACTGGGAATCCCAACCTGAACTATGGGATTGTGGTGGATTGCGGCAGTAGTGGCTCCCGTGTGTTTGTGTACTGCTGGCCCCGGCATAACGGCAACCCCAAGGACCTGCTGGACATCCAGCAGATGAGGGACAGCTCCAGGAAACCCGTGGTGATGAAAATCAAACCAGGTACTGGGAAAATTTGGGAATTTCTCCATGATTTCCTCTCCTGACTGCGCTTCCTGCACTCCAGAGTGTCTGGATAAGGGATATTTCCAGCACGGAGCAGCTCCATGGATTTTGGGATTGGTTTGCAGGGAGTTGAAGTCTGGAATGAGGAAGGAGGGAGAGGTTTTTCCATGTGACAGCAACAGGAAAAGGTAGTGATGAAAATCAAGCCAGGTACTGGGAAAACCATGGCATTTCTCCATGATTTCCTCTCCTAACTCTGCTTCTTGCATTTCAGAGTGGCTGGATAAGGGATATTTCCATTTTTTGGTCATGGAGCAACTACATTGTCTCCCTTCATTCTCTTTATTTAGTGAGGAAATCCCTGTGCTCCTGGAAAGTGACTGGAAAACCCCGGAGCTGTTTCATGCTCGAGGAAATATCCCTCATCCTGATACTCTGGAGTGAAGAAAACTCAGTTAGGAGAGGAAAGCCTGCAGGAATTCCCATGTGGAGCAGATTTTTCCCAGGATATATCCCTTATCCAGGCACTCTGCAGCTCAGGAAGCAGAGCTAGGAGAGGAAATTCCATGTTTCTTTTCCAGCACTTGGCTTCATTTTCCTCACCACCTTTTCCTGTTGCTGTCCCATGGAAAAACCTCTCCCTCCTTCCTCATTCCAGACTTAACTCCCTACAAACCAATCCCAAAAAAACCTGGAGTTGCTCCGTGTTGGAAACACCCTTGGGAGCGCGGGAAGTGTGGTCAGGAGAGGAAACAATGGGAAAATCCCATCATTCCCACAGCCCATTTCCCACTTTGCCTTGTCTGTTCCTGTCGGGATTTTCCAGGGAATGTGGCAGCCGGAGCTGCTGCAGCAGCAGGTTTGTGTTTTCCCAGGAATTTCGGAGTTTGCCAGCTCTCCCGCCGAAGTCAGTGATTACATCTCGCCCCTGCTGAGCTTCGCTGCCGCGCATGTCCCGCGCTCCAAGCACAAGGAGACTCCTCTCTACATCCTGTGCACGGCGGGAATGCGCATCCTGCCCGAGAGGTAATTCCTGCCTTTTTTATTTCTTTTTGGGGAATTCCCACCACCGGCCTGGCTGGGTTTTAAGCCCTTTTCCATGGAATTTTGCAGCCAGCAGAAAGCCATCCTGGAGGATCTGCTCACAGACATCCCCACACGCTTTGATTTCCTCTTCTCTGACTCCCATGCTGAGGTGATATCTGGGAAGCAGGAAGGTAGGTGGGCCTTGGAAAAATACCTGGAAAATATTTAGGAATTTCCAGGGATGATTTTTGGGGTGTTTTGGTTGTTTTTGAAAATCCTGCTTTGCTTGAGAGTCTTTGTTCCTCAGCAGATCTGAGTGTGGGGATGAGCTCCTGATGGGACAAATCTTTGCTGATTATACCTGAAAATTTCATGGAATTGGATCTGGAAAAATATTTAGTAATTCCAAGGGATGATTTGGGGAATTTTTGTTGCTTTTTCAAATGCTGATTGGCCAAATCCTTGCTGATTATTCCTGAAAATTTCATGGACTCGAATCCATTTCCTCTGGGGAAAGGATAAATCACAACATTCCCAATGGAATTTGCAGGATGACTTTGAAGGCTGAGATCTCTTGGGGCCATCACAAGAGCCTGAAATCCCCTTTCAAATCTATTCCTTCCATTCCTTCCCTGAATTTTTACACATCAAAGAGTCTCCAATTCATCCAGGCAGGAATTTTATCCTGGCATTGACCTGGGAGAGGAGAGAATCCCCTGGAATTCCGCATTTCTCGGAAGTTAACCATTTCCCAGGAATGTTTCACTTCTATCATTTTATAAAATAAAAAGCTGCAAGAACAGAGCGAAAAGACAAGAAAAGAAATTCAGACATTTCCATTTGCCCTCAAGTTCATGATCCAGCTCTTCCCGACATTCCTGGAATTCCAGATCCAGCTTTTTTCCACTTGCAGGAGTCTATGCATGGATTGGGATCAACTTTGTCCTTGGAAGATTTGAGCACACGGATGATGGTGAGGAGCTGAAGGGAGGCTCCGCGTGGTGATTTTCCAGCTGGATGTTGGGATGCAATTCCAGCCCTGGGAATTGCCTTTCCAGACCTTGGGATGCGTTTCCAGCCAGATGTTGGCAGCTGCTGCAGGGGATGGGGTGGCTCTGCTCCCCCCTGAAGCTTTAACAGCCACAAGCAGCATCCTCTGGCTGCATCCCGGGATTTTTCCCTATATCCCAGAGTTTTTTTTTTCCCTGTTTCCCAGTGATTTTTCCCCATATCTCGGTGATTTTTCCCTGTATCCCAGTGATTTTTCCCTGTTTTCCCTGCTTTGCCCTGTTCCCCAGAGGACAAGGTCATGGTGGAGGTGCAGATCCTGGGAATTCAGCACCAGGATCCCATTTTCCCTCCCTGCCTGTATCCCAGTGATTTTCCCAGTGATTTTCCCAGTGATTTTCCCCATGTTTTTCCCAGAAGACAAGGTGATGGTGGAGGTACAGATCCCAGGAAGCGAGCGCAGGGATTTTTCCCTATTTCCCAGTGATTTTTCCCTATATCCCAGCGATTTTTCCCTGTATCCCACTGATTTTCCCGGTTCCAGAGGCCGAGGCGGTGGTGGAGGTGCAGATCCCGGGAAGCGAGCACCGCGATCCCATTTTCCGGAAGAGAACCGTGGGAATCCTGGACATGGGTGGGGTCTCCACGCAGATCGCCTACGAGGTGCCCCCGAGTGTAAGCCCCATCCCGGAATTCCTCTTCCCTCGGGAATCATTTTCACACCTTTTCCTTTCTTTCCCATAATTTGGAATCCTCCATCCCATCCCATTCCCAGTTTTTCCCTATTTCCCATTGATTTTCCCCTATTTCTCACTGATTTTCCCCTATTTCCTACTGTTTTTCCCATATTTCCCCCTGATTTTCCCGTATTTCCCACTGATTTTTCCAAATAATGTGGGGAATGGTTATTCCAGAGCAAAACTCCTTGATTTTACTCTCCCAAGGAAATAATCTTGGATTTTAAAAATGATGTGGAAGTTGATTATCCCTGAGGAAAACTCTTTTCTTTAGCCCTTTTTATGAAGAGAGCTTGGGATGTTTTTTCCGCCAAAAAATATTGGAGATGATCATTCCCAAGGAAAACTCTTCAATTTTGCTCTCCCTATAAAATAATCCTGTTTTTTTTCCTAAAAAATATGGGAGAGATGATCATTCCCAAAGAAAATTCCTCATCCTCTCCCTCTGAAATAATCTTGGATTCTGAAACAAGCTTGGATTTCCCAAATAATGTGGGAAATGATCATCCTTGAGAAAAACTCCTCAAAGACAAAGAGTGGGAAAGCTTTGGAGGCAGCGTGCCGCTCTTGTTCCTGGGAATATCCCAAACCATGGATGTTGCTCCCTAGGACTGGTGGATCCACAACATTTTCAAGATCTTTCCCAACCCAAACAATCCCACGACCTCGTGGAGATTCCCTCCAGCCCCTCCAGAAGCAGGAGAGGGAAGTGTTAAATGAGGGGCGAATCGAAAGGCATCTGAAACATCCCAAAAAATCCTTGGGATCATCCCGATGGTTCCTGGTTTTGCTGCAGGAGGAGGTGGCCAAGGGTTTGCTGGCAGAATTTAATTTGGGATGCGATGCCCACCAGACGGAGCACGTGTACCGCGTCTACGTGGCCACATTCCTGGGATTTGGTGGGAATGCGGCCCGCAGGAGATACGAGGAGAGCCTCTTCTCCAGCAGCCTCCTGGGGAACAGGTATTCCCTGGAATTCCTCTGGAAATCTGGCCTGCTTCATCCCCTGGGAGAGGTTGGGGCCAGATTGGAGCAGCCTGGGATAATGAGAGGTGGCCCTGCAATGATGGGGATGATCCTGGGTGTTGTGTGGAGAGATCGTGGCACTTCCAGAAGGGAAAATCTGGAAAGTGGAGAGGGATTTGTCCTCAGGAATTGGAACGACAGGACAAGGATAATGCGTTCAGCTGGAAAGGGGGAAGTTTAAGTTGGATTTATGGAAGGAATTCCCAATATGAGGGTGGGATGGAATTCCCAGAGCAGCTGTGGCTGCCTCTGGATCCCTGGGAGTTTCCAAGGCCAGGGTGGAGCAGCCTGGGACAGTGGGAAAAGATGGGAATGATCCTGGATGTTGGGAGGGAAGGGGGAAGGGAAGGGAAGGTGCGGGAAGGTGCGGGAAGG
>NC_031790.1:2222239-2240902 GCF_001522545.3 Parus major
AGGGAAGGGAAGGGAAGGGAAGGGAAGGGAAGGGAAGGGAAGGGAAGGGAAGGGAAGGGGTTCCCAAGTTCTCCCTGTTCCACAGCCCGCAGTTCCCGCTGCCGGATCCATGCCTGCCGCGGGATGCGCTGGATGAGCTGCGGCTGCACGGGCGGACGCTGCACCTGCGCGGCTCCGGGGACTTCGGGCGCTGCCGGGAGCTGCTGCAGCCACTGCTGAACCGCAGCCGGGACAGCCGGGGCTCCCTGAACGGCGTCTTCCAGCCGCCCGTGCACTTCCAGAGCAGCGAGTTCTACGGATTCTCCGAGTTCTACTACTGCACCGAGGATGTGCTGAGGATGGGCGGCGACTACAGTGCCGCCAAGTTTGCCAGGGCTGCCCAGGTGGGGAATGCTTCAGGCCTGGAATCCTCCAGAAGGATTCTGTTCCCAAAGTCCTGCAGCAGAACTTTCCCTTAAAATATCCCAAATTCCTAAATTCACTAAAGCTGCAAAGGGAAAAAACTGGGATCAATTCCCTCATTAAAATATCTCTCCAGAAGGATTTTGTTCCCAAAGTCCTCCAGCAAAGCTTTTCCTTAAGAGACCCCAAATA
Organism: Parus major; assembly: GCF_001522545.3. Lineage (NCBI taxonomy): Eukaryota > Metazoa > Chordata > Aves > Passeriformes > Paridae > Parus > Parus major. The sequence continues at coordinate 2,222,834 of NC_031790.1, forward strand.
TCTTAAGAGAGCCCAAATTCCTAAATTCACTAAAGCTGCGAAAGTGAAAATCAGGGATAAACTCCTGTTTTAAAATATCTTTCCACAAGGAATTTCTTCCCATAGTCTTGCAGGAAAGCTTTTCCTTAAGAAATCCCAAATTCCTTAAGAAATCCCAAATTTCCTGCCTTGAACTCTCCCAGGGCTTTTCTTTTCCTCAGACCTGGGATTTGCCTGACTGGATATTCCCAGAGAATTTCACATTAATTCCACCTCAAATTCCAAGCATGGCTCGAAATATTCCCACAAAATTTGCGATCTGCCTGACTGGATAGTCCCAGAGATTTTAACACTAATTCCACCCCAAATTCCAAGCGTGGCTCAAAACTTTCCCAGGAAATTTGGGATCTGCCTGATAGGATATTCCCAGAGATTTTTCCATTAATTCCACTCCAAATTCCAAACACGGCTTAAACCATTACCAGAAAATCCGGGCTCTCCCTCACTGGCAGCACAAGCTGCTGTTACTTTTTGGTTTTTGCTGTTCCAGAGCATTTTCTCGGGTGGGATTTTCCTTCTCCGGGCTCAGGGAATGCCAGAACCATTCCAGTTTTCCCGGTTTTTTGCTCTCCTGCAGGATTACTGTGCCACCAGCTGGTCAGTGCTGCGGGAGCGCTTCCAGCGTGGGCTCTACGCACCGCACGCAGATCTGCACCGCCTCAAGTGAGTGCCCAGCCTGGGATCCACCTAGGAATAGTCTGAGAACACCCTGGAATCCGCTTGGGATCTACCTGGGAACAGCCCGGGATCCACCCGGGATCTGCCCGGAAACAGCCCAGGATCCACTTGGGAACAGCCTGGGAACTGCCCAGGATCTGCCCAGGAACAGTCTGGGAACACCCCAGGAACAGCCTGGGATCTGCTCAGGATCCACCTGGGAACAGCCTGGGATTCACTCAGGAACCTCTTCCGGCCCGGCTGCTGGGCCTGGCCCTTCTGTGGGGTCCTTGGAAGTGGGGAAAAAAGCTTGGGAAAAGCCTGGGAATTGGGGAAAAATGCCTTGGAAAAGCTGAGAATTCTGTGTTTAATTGTGCCCCGCTGAGCTGAGCTTATCCCGTTCTCTGTGGCTGGTCCTGCTGTTCCTCATCCCAGTGTTCCTGATCCAACTGTCCCTGACTGATCCCAGTATTCCTGACTGATCCTAGTGTTCCTGATCCCATTTTCCAGCCCGATCCCATTTCCCAGCCTGATCCCACTCTTCTCTGCAGGTTCCAGTGCTTTAAGTCCGCCTGGATGTTCGAGGTTTTCCACCGGGGCTTTTCCTTCCCCGAGAGCTATGGGCGGCTGCGCACGGCGCTGCAGGTCTACGACAAGGAGGTGCAGTGGACGCTGGGGGCCATCCTGTACCGCACCCGCTTCCTGCCCCTCAGGTACCCCCAGATCCGGAAACAGCCTCGGGAATGGCAATTTCGGCATGGGGAGAGGCGCTGATCCCTCAAATCCTGGGTTTTGGAGCCTCTTTTTCCAAAACAGGCTCTGATTCCTGCCCTGAGCCAAGCTGGAAGTGGAATTTTGTCTCCCAAGTGTGGCTGTTGTCCCTCTGCTCTTTCCCAGGGCTCTCAAAAATTTGGGAACAGCCTTTGGGAGGGGAATTTTGGGATGGGAAGAGGTGGTGATCCTTCAACTTGTGGTTTTTGGAACCTGTTTTCCCAAAATGGGCTCTGATTCCTGCCCTGAGCCAAGCTGGAAGTGGAATTTTGTCTCCCAAGTGTGGCTGTTGTCCCTCTGCTCTTTCCCAGGGCTCTCAAAAATTTGGGAACGGCCTTTGGGAGGGGAATTTTGGGATGGGAAGAGGTGGTGATCCTTCAACTTGTGGTTTTTGGAACCTGTTTTCCCAAAATGGGCTCTGATTCCTGCCCTGAGCCAAGCTGGAAGTGGAATTTTGTCTCCCAAGTGTGGCTGTTGTCCCTCTGCTCTTTCCCAGGGCTCTCAAAAATTTGGGAACGGCCTTTGGGAGGGGAATTTTGGGATGGGAAGAGGTGGTGATCCTTCAACTTGTGGTTTTTGGAGCCTGTTTTCCCAAAATGGGCTCTGATTCCTGCCCTGAGCCAAGCTGGAAGCAGAATTTTGCCTCTAAGAAGTGGCCATTGTCCCTTTGCTCTTTTCCAGGGGCATCCTCTCAAAAATCTGGGAAAATCCATTGGGAGAGAATTTTGGGGATGGGAACTTTCGCTTTTTAGAGCCTCAAATTATGCTTTTTAGAGCCTGCTCCACCAGCTGAGCTCTGATTCCCGAGCTGGAAGCGGAATTTTGCCTCCAAAGCGCTCTTGTTGTCCCTCTGCTCTTTCCCAGGGACATCCAGCAGGAAAATTTCCGTGGGATTCACTCACGCTGGAGGAGCTTTTCCTTTGTGTACAACCACTACCTATTCCTGGCCTGCTTCCTGGTGGTGCTGCTCTCCATCCTGCTCTACCTGCTCCGGCTGCGCCGCATCCATCGCCGCCGGCTCCACAGCGGCGCCTCCCCGGCCCTCTGGATCCAGGAGGGGCTCCCCGCCCCAAAAATCCCGGGATAACATTCCAGGATGGACGATTCATACACACACACACGCAAAAAAAAAGCCATTTTTGCCTCAGGGTTCCTCCTTTTTTTGCCCTTTGGAGAAGTGGAGCTGGGAATTCCAGGCAGGCTTGGGAATTCCAGGGAAATGGGGTGGCAAGGGAATAATGCCAAAAATGACTTTGTTGGGAATGTTGCACTTTGGGGCATGCAGGAGAGTTCCCACCTTTGGGAGAGGCTGAAATCCCAGGATGAACTTGGATTTTCCTGACGGATTCCAGCGTTGCCATCCCTGCTCTCACTTTGGAGTCTCAAGGAATGGGAAGTTCCAAAAACAAGGGAAAAAAAAAAACTCTTTTAGGACATTTTCTGTGATTTTTCCCTTCTGGAATCACTCGTGGGATGGAGAAGGAAAATCCCTCGCATCCAATGCTGTGCTTCCATAAAAAAACTGCTTCCATCCCTTCCGCGCCCTCCTTTTTCCTTGGAAGCTTCACCCTCCCAGTGGCACTGGTCGCTGCTTTCAATCCCTAATTTCTGTTCCATAATCATGAAGAGACCTCCCAGAAACTCCGGGAATGTGAAGAGATCTGGAAAAGCGGAGCAGAATGTGCACAGGGTCTTGCCGAGTTCTCTGGTAATTTATATTTTATTTAAAACCTTTGATTCTACTTGAAAGTCAATTTGTCCATGATTAAAAGTGGGATTTCTACGAACCTTTTGGCCTCAGGTCTTTTATTGGGTAATTCTCCAGCTGGAAAAACTTCCAAAAAGTGGGAAAATGCTGGAAAATGGGATGGTTTTATCATCGGAGAACTGGTTAGATTTTTTTTTTATCATCTTTCATCAAAAATCCAGATGGTTTCAGTTGGGTTATAGTCCGTTTTGGATGGGTTTTGACCTTTGGACAGGTAATTTAGGCTGGAGCTGCTGAATTCCACCTGAATTTGGGAGCTGAACTTCTGTTCCTCCCACCCGGCACGTGCTGGAGTCAGAATTCCCTGGATTTGGAGTGGAATTTTGGAGCAGAATCTTTCACTGGATCTTCGGAGCTCCCAAACACTTTCCTTTGGCAAAGGGTGTTCCTGGAGCGATAAATCGGAGTTTGTGGGAGTTTCAGTGCAAATCTGGGAGTACCAGATCCCACAGATCCCACAAATCCGAGATCCCAGAACCCAGGGATCCCAAATCCCTGGGATCCCACATCTCACAGATCCCAGAGATCCTAGAACCCATGGATACCAGAGATCCCATATCCCAGCAATTCCATATCCCAGGGATCCCAGAACCCAGAAATCTCACATCCCAGAGATCCCACATCCCAGGATTCCCAGAGATCCCCCATTACCAGATCCCAAGGATTTGCAGGAGGGGCTCAGCTGGAGCAGGCAGAACTTGGTGCCGTCTCCAGAGGGGGAAAATCAACCCCAAATTATTCCCACAGATCTTTCTGGGGCTCCAAAGGAATTTTCCATCCTACCCCTGAGAGTGATTCTTTTGGGATCCTCAGCCTGGAATTCCCAAGCCACGATGGGATTTGGTGTTTCCGAAGTTCATTTTCTTCCTACTCCTTTCTCCAGGCTCGGGACAGGGGAGCAGGGCAGGGAATGATGGAGAAGGAGGGCGGCTCCTCCGGGACCCCCGGCGGGATCCGCAGCTGCGGGGAGGGAGCGCCCCGGGAGCGGGGACACCTCGTCCCGCCGGGCCATTGTCCCTCGGCAGGGCCATTGTTGTCCCCAAAAGGCTCCCGTTCCCGAGTGCCGTTGTTATTCCCGAAATTCCATTGTTGTTCCCAAGGTCCCATTGTTCGGGCCATTGTTGGTACCAAATAACGCGTGAAGCTCCCGAGAGCCGCGGGGAGCCGGCGGCACTCGCTGTGCCCCCGTCCCTCTGTCCCTGTCCCTCTGTCCCCGTCCCTCTGTCCCCGTCTCCATGTGCTCTCCCTTCCTGTGTCTCTGTCCTTTCCCTATCCCTGTCCCCGTGTCCCTGTCCCTCTGTCCCTGTCCCTCTGTCCCTGTCCCCGTGTCCCAATCCATCCCTGGATCCCTCCAGAGCTCCGATTTAGGAAGGGCCTTTTCCCATCTAATGGGAAGGGACGGGAGTCCTCCGGGACCTCCGATCCCGCAGGGAAAGGTGGAATAGCAGCCTCATTCACAGATTTTCCCTGGGATGCGCTGTCACTGCCTCCAGCCGCGTTTCTCCTTTTGCTTCCTAGAAATTTGCTCTTAGTAATTTTTTGGGGAAAAACTTCATTTTCCCTGCTCCATCTTCATCCCTGGGGAGCTGCACGGCGGGAATCTGTCAGGAACATGGGAATGGGCGCGGGGTAGATCCTTTGTGCTTCCAGCATTTTGTCGGGAGCTTCCTGGGAGGACTTCACCTTCCAGCACCAGGAATCCAACGGATTCCTTTGCTCCCTGCTCATCCCTGAGGGATCCCAGACACGGAATGAGAAGCACTTGTTCAGCGCCTCGTGCTGGGATTTTCCTTCTTCCAGGAAATCCTGGATCTCCTATGGGAGATCCCAGTGCTGATTGGCCTCTCCCCAGCCTTTTCCTGGAAGGCCAAGTGGGGAAATGAAGTTTTCCTTTCTCTGGGAACACCAGGAGCCAGTGCCAGGCCCCTGCGCCTGCCAGGAAATGCTCCTGCTGCCAGGATTTCCCTGGCATTTGGGTTCTTCCCATCTTGGCTATGAAATTTCCCAGAGGTTTGGAAAATGGGGAGCTGCCCCATCCTTGGATAAGTCCCAGGCCAGGCTGGAATAACCTGGGATAGTGTGAGGATCCCTACTCATGGCAGGGGTGGGACAAGATGATTTTCTGTCCCTTCCCACCCAAACCATTCCAGGATTCCAAGCTGGAGAAATTCCCACAGGGATTAGACACAGAAATAACTTTTTAGGGGGGAAATACGGATTCATTTCTCCAGAATTTTGGGATTTCCCAGCCACTGGGATCTGGCTCTTCGATCTCCCATTGCAGGACCTTCCCACTGGATCCCTCAGCTGTGAGAACGGCCATGTGGCCCTAAAATACCTGCAGGTTTTTGGGTATCTCCTGGATCATCTCTGCAGGGAAAAGCTTTTCGGGAGCTGCTCCCAGAATTGGAGAGGTCGAGTCGCCCTGTGGAACACCAGGATTGGGAGGCAATGAGCCTTTCCCAAAGAACGGCAAATTGGGGGAATTACAGCACCCAACGGCCCGAGGCTCATTTTTGGGAGCAGGGAGCGTGACTGGGACTCCTGTGTCAGAGCCCAGGTGTGTCCTTAGGGCAGGGAAAAGTCCCGGCAGAAGGGATGGGACTGGGAATGGGAACTGGGAGTGAGGGCAGGGAAGGGATTCAGCTGGATCTGGGATTTGTGCAGGGATTTGAGGTGAAAAATCCATGTGCAAAATCACTGGATGCTGAAAATCGGGATCTGCTCTTCCGGCCCTGGCTCAGGGACATGGGAAGCGCCTTTCCTGTTTCCCAGATCCACCCGGAGCAGCGTTTTTTCCCGGTGTGGAATTCCCTGTGTGATTCTGAGCTCTTCTCAAGCCCCTTTTTCCCGAGTGCTTTTCCCCTGGTTTTCCCCAGATGTGGGATGAAGGGGGCAGCAAATTCCCTGAGTCCAGTGCGGAGCCTTGGCGAGCTTTGCCGGATTCCTGCGGGGATGTTTCATCCCAAGCTCTTCCTTCCATCAGCTGGAATTTTTCATGGATGCGCTGCTGTGTCCTCGCCCGACCCAGGCACTGACACATTCCCTCCTCAGGCCCAGCTCCCTCATTCCAGCCAGGAATCGCTTCCTGGCTCCTCCTGTGACTCCTCTTCCCCTGATGTCCTGGGCTCTGTTGAGGCTTGGGATCCAATTCCCAGGGTTTGTCTTCTTCGCTGAGAATTCCTGGTGCAGGGAATGGACCTGAGAGCTCATCCCATCACACCCCCTTCCCACATCCCAGGCTGCTCCCAATCCCAGAGATCCCACATCCCACAGATCCCTTATTCCAGAGATCCCATATCCCAGAAATCCCATATCCCAGTGATCCTTTATCCCAGAGATCCCATATCCCAAGAATCCTACAGATCCCTTATCCCACAGATCCCAGATCCCAGGGATCCCTTCTCTGTGGAAGTGACTTGGGCACTTCCAGGGATCTGGGGGCAGCCATAGCTCTGGGAATTCCATTCCAGCCCCTCTCCACCCTCCCAGCCAGGAATTCCTTCCCAAAATCCCATTTCTTTCCTTTAATGCCAATGTACAATCCAGCTCAACTTCCCTTCCCAATAAAAGAATGTGGGAATTGCTTCCAGAGCTGCTGGAATCGGAGCAGACTCAGCTTTTCCAGTGGCTGGGAAGATGGAGTCGGTTCCTGAAGCAGGAATTACCTGGAGAAATCCTGTCTGGGAAGGGATGGAAAAGCTGGGAAAAGGGAGAAGTCTCCTGCTGGGGATGTTCATGTGGGGGGTGGCACTGCCCCAATGGAAACTCGGCCAGAGCCGGGAATGAAACCTGGAATTTTTAATGCCAGTGGATTGAATGAAGTTGGAATTGCTGTGCAGGAGGATCCCGGAGGATCCTAGGGAAGCGCCAGCTGGAAAATACTCTGAAACAGGAATGCACTGGATAAATGGGAATATTCCTTCCAAAGGTACCTTTGGGAATATTGTTTGGAAAATCCCAAACAGAGACTGAAACATCCGGGGGAGGGAAACACCAGGGAATAATTTGGAATTTGGGAAATGCTGACGCTGCTGCCCAAAACTGGCTCAGGAGATGGAATTCCAGGGATTTCCAGGGATTCAGATCCCACTCAGTTTCCTGTTATTTTCACACTGGAAGCAAAGGGAATAAAGAGAATTTTTAGGATGAAACCAAAGCCTGAATGAATGGGGTGACTTTAAAACCTCCCCTGGCTGAGAAGATGCCAGAGGTTTGGAATGATGCGGGATCGATCCAGCTCTGATCTTTGGGAACTGCTCCCACCTGGGAATTCTCCAGGATTTGTTATTTTTCCATGAGGAACTGGTTTTAATCCTTGCGACTCATGGGGAGTAACTGCAGGACAAGCTGGGATAATAATAATAATAGTAAATACTAATAAATAATAATATATTATATATATATATATATAATATTATATATAAAATTAAGTTATATAATATATAATTAACATTATATATAGTATCATAGATAATAGAGAACAGATAATAGATAATGGATAATAGTAAATGAATAAAAATAATATATAATGAATAATAAATAATACATTTAATAATAATTACAATTATAATTATAATGAATAATGAATAATGAAGAAGAAGAAGATGATGATGATGATGATGATAATAATAATAATAATAATAATAATAATAATAATAATAATAATAATAATAATAATAATAATAATAATAATAATAATAATAATAATAATAATTCTTCCCTGCTTTGCTTTGAGCTGCTGTATTAGCGAGCTTAAGGAATATCCAGCAGCTGGAAAATCGGGATGCAGAAACTGGGGGAATTCCAGCGCTGGGAATTCCAGGAGGCTGCTCCACAAAGCCCTGGACTTGCAGGGACCAAATCACCTCGGAACCCTTAAACACTAAAACTTCACCCCGGGGGCCGGGATAACTCCCAGCCTTTATTCTCTGGAATAAAAACTCACACTCCAGATCCCTTTTTTTTTTTTTTTTGGGGGGGGGGAAGCGGTTTCTGCCCCCTCCCGGGAGGAGGGAGTGGAGGGAGTGCTGATCTCACGGGGGGCGGCTCCTGGGAGGGGTTTGCGAAGTAAATCCAGTGAAATTGGGCAGGAAGCTGCGGCTCCTCCGGCAGCCGCACATTTCCCTGCCCGCGGGAGGATTTTTCCAGCGGAGGCAAGAGCTGGAAGCAGCCAGCCGGGGCTGAGCTTCCCCCCAATCCAGGTAAATTCGGGGCTGCCGGACTCGGGCTGTGATCGCGACAAAAAAAAAGTGAATTATTGCTTCGGGAATTCCAACATTTCTGAGCCTTTCTCTCTTCGGGGCTCAAAGTTTCATTTCCCTTCTTCCTTTTTCTCCCTCTCCCATCGAGATAAAAGATTGAGGGAAAAACGTTTCTGTTTCTCCCAATTCCCTTTCCCCGAGCTGGGTCTGGCCGGGCTGAGACACCCAAGATTTTCAGAGTCGCTTTTTTAAAGAAGTCCTGGCCGAGCTGGAGATTTTTATCCCTTTTTTTGCTCCCAGCCGCTGCCGGCTGGAATAAAAACCGAGTTGCAAACTGGCCGCGAGTGCTTGAGCTTAGATCTTGGTAAAATATCCCGAATTTCCAGCAGAAAACCCGGGTTGGTGCCACCAGCACCGGGAAAATCGAGGAGGCTCCCGGAGTTCTCCTCTCTGGATAATTCCCGTTTTTACAGAGGGAAAACTCCGGGGCAGATATTTGGCAGAAGGTGCAAAATGTGTCCTTAATTAAGGATTTATTTTTCTCCTGTCACTGCTGGGGATTCTCCGAGTCTACCAGCAACTGCTTCGGAGCTGATCTATCCCGGTAATTTTTAGGATTACTCCGGGATAATCCACCTGGAAAGCTGCCCCGGAGAAACGCGGGATGCTCAACCCGACCCGAGCTCACCAATAGTTGTAATTAATATTTCCTCCCCGATGAGCTTTTGGTGTTAATTAAGCAGCTGTGACCGCGTTTAGATAAAAGATCTGAGCCCAGATAATTTAGAATATTAGAGAGGAAGATCCAAGTTTGAATATCTGGGAGCACAGCAGGAAAATAATTCATCATCCCCACAATCAGCTCCTAAAGGTGACAGCGTGGTGCTTCCAGCTTTTTCTGGATTCACCCTGAAAATCATGGATTTAGGGCTCCTCCTTCCCAGTTCTCTGCACTGAGCCACCCACGGTAGTGGAATTTGCTCGGCTGGGGAGCAGGGAGGAGTTAAAATAATATTAAATGGAATAAAAACGCGAATTGCTGGAATATCAGAGTTCTCAGGGAGAAACCGCACCTTGGAGCCAGGGCTGGGAACTCCAGGAGGGAATTTTGATAATCCTGGTCCCAAGGGCAGGAGGATGTTTGGAAACATCCCTGAAAATGGGTTTTTAAGGGAAATTTAATCCTTCATGTGGTGCTGAGGCTCAGAATTCCAGTCAAAGCCAGCAGGAGCTTCGTGGGTGCAGAAATGAGAATTTTTGGGGAAGAAACTTCAGGGAAGTTTGAGCAGCTTCAAAAAACCCTCAGGATTGCAGGGTTTTGTAGCCCAGGACAATGTTCCTGCCTTTGGCGGCTGATTTAATGGAAAATCCATGAGTTTTGCTGGAAATTCTCTCCCCAAAACGCTTTCCCAGTAACGAGCTCTGGGTTTTTTATCCGTAATTTGACTCCCAATTTCATTGTCTTTACTGTCCCTGTGCTCCATTCTGCTTTCCTTTCTGCTCCTTAATTTAGATTAATTTTTTCCCTTTTATTCCTGCTGCTCCTGGACTCTTCCAGAGCATTCCTGGGGTGGCTCCAAACCCGAGCACCCAGTTCTGGGCACTGGGACGACCCCCAGCTCACACAGTGGATTTTCAGAACCCTTTTTTTGGCCCTTTTTTGTCCCATGTTTCCCATGCTCCATCCGCAGAAATGCAAAAAAAGAAGGAAAAGTTCCACTCCCAATCCACAGCAACGCTGCTGGAAGTTTGTTATTCCAAGAGGGATTTCCCAGGAATAACACCAGGCTGGTCTGGAGCCCAGCTGTCCCGCTGGAGGATTAGGGAGCATTAATTAAAACAACATCACTCAGTGGGTGAGGAATGATCCCCTCCTCCCGGGAGGATTTCAGATCCACCTGGAAATCCTCTCCGAATCTGAATCATCTCCAAATTTGGAATCTTCAAGCATTTCAGATCCTTGAAATATGGGATGTTCAACCCAGGCTGAGCTCTGCTCACACAGAATCCTCCTCTGGGGTCAATTCTCCCCTTCAGGTGGATTTTTGGTGTTGAATTTAAGGAGATGTTGCTGTGTGGAGATTAAAAAAAATTAAAGAGAGCTTAGGGCATTACAGAGATCCTGGTTTAGAAATCCAGGAATGCAACAGGAAAATTTTTTCCTGTATCAGGAGAAATTGATCACAATTATAAGGATATATTTGAAAGGATGTTTATAAGGATATGTTTATAAGGATATATTTTAAATGATACAAGGATATATTTTAAAGGATATATTTAAAAGGATACTGATGTTTATAAGGATATATTTATAAGGATATATTGATAATTATAAGGATAAATGCCCTAAGATTTGCAAGGACACGGGAATTTTTCCAGGGAACAACACCCGGCACCATGGCCAGCACCTTTCCTGAAGGGACTCCACTGAGCAGCTCCCAAATCCAGGCCGACCTCATCCCAGGGAATGTCAGGATTTTATTCCCTTTAATCATTCTGGAGAGCTCCTCCAGTGGCACCAGGAGTTCCCAGCCCAGAAATGCATCTGGGGCGATGGAGCGTGGAATTTGGGATGCAGGGATGCCCGGGATTCCCGGGATTCCCAGTTCCAAGTGGCTGAACACCAACGGTTGGGAGCTCCCAGGACAATCGGGATAATTGTCCCCAGCTCCCGAGGGATGTGGAGCACAAAGGGCTCCCAGCCAGCATTCCAGACTTTCCTTTGGATGAGGATGGGAGCAGGGAAGTGCCTGGTTCTGGGGTTTGTCCAGCTCATCCATTCTTTTGGTGATTGGATGGGATTTAAAAGGGGAATTTTGGCTGGGATTTGGCTCCAGAGCAGAGCAGGCTCTGTCACACCTGGGGAGGTGCTGGAGAAGGAAAAGCTCAGGATTTGGGAGCTTTGGGAGGTCCATGAAAAGGAGGGAGAGGGATTTTAAATGCCAGGACAAGGGACAATGGTTTGAAACTGCCAGAGGGCAGGGATGGATGGGATATCTGGAAGGAACTCCTGGCAGGGAGGGGCTAGGGTGGAATTTCCAGAGGAGCTATGGCTGCTTCTGGATCCCTGGAATTGCCCAAGGCCAGGCTGGAGCAGCCCAGGACAGTGGGAGGTGCCCAGGGTGGGAATGGATGGGATTTAAATCCCAACCCATCCCATGATTCTGTACCAATCCCATGGTTTTTCCTGGCCATCCGTGCTTCTGTTCCTTTCAAGACCCAGGATGGGAGCCCTGGAAGGGGCTGAGTCAGCAGCCACCTGGATCATGCCTGGAAATTGCACATTCCAGTGGGGCTGGGTCTCAGCTTCCAGCCTGGAACACGGCACGAGGAGCCTCAAAACCTGGAGCAGCTCCTGCCTCCTCCACTGACTCTGCTCCATGGGTTTAACACCCTTAAATCTTGGATTCCTTCCAGTGGAGAGCCCAAAATGGCATCAGGAATTAGTCTGGAGGTTCTTAGAGGCTGTCAGGGGAGGAATGAGCCCAAAAGAAAGGGAAAATCCATCCCAAACTCCAGGATTGATTCTCAGGGAGTTCAGCACGTGCAGCTCCCTCAGATCTGTGGGAAAACGCGTCCCAGCATCGCTGGCCACGGCAGAGCCTCGGTTTTGCTGGAATATTTTCCATGTTAAGTTGTGTTATTGTGGTTTTCTCTTCCCCCATCACGTGTGGGTGCAGTTGGCTCCGCTGGGTGCTGCCCCTGCCCTTTAAAGGATTTTTTCCAGCTGTGGTTGAGCCATCCTGGCTGCAGCTGAAGGACAGGGAGAGTTTTCCTGGATATCGGAGCCTTGAAATGTCCCAGAGCTGAGGAGGGAGGTTTCAGGAAAGAATAATTCCAGGATTTCTGTTGTGCTGAGGAGTGAATGAGCTGCCGGGTGATTGTTATCGATCCTCTAAACCAGCCCTGGCCTCGAATCCCAGCGGGAAAGAACCTGGATGCTGTGGATCAGAGCCATGGAATGGTTTGGGTGGGAAGGGACCTTAAATCCCATCTCCTTCCAGCCCCTTCCACCATCCTAGGGTGCTCCAAGCCCCATCCAGCCTGGTCTTGGAGACTTCCAGGAACAGGGCAACCACAGCCTGAGCTCTCCAATGCCAGAATTCCCTGTTTTCCCTGCTGTCCACTTGGGATAGACAGAAGCTGAGGTCCCATTTCAATGCTGAAGCCTTGGGAGCTTTCCCTGGATTCTGCCGAGTTCCTGAAGTTTCCCTATTGGACCTGGGCCATTTTCTGTGGGAATCCCAAGTCATGGCTGCGGACAAATCCCTCTGGATTCTGCTTTTCCTGGCTTCACCTGAGGACATTTTCATGAGCCCCTCAATGAGCTGGGGCTGTGGGAGTGGGAGGATTTTTGGGGGATTTGTCTCCTGCTGTTTGGGATTGGGGGGAGCATGGGGCACTCTTGCTGACCCCGTCTTGTGTGGAATTCCCCCAGGATTTTTGTATTTTTGGGATTTCTGAGTGGTTTCCCAGTGCCTTTCCCTAGAGGAGCCACTCCTGATCCCACAGCAAATATGGGACACGCTGCTGCTCCACCTGGGTGCCCTGAGCCATTTTTCCTCAAGAAGGGTTGGGAATGTGTTCCTACGATCTCAAAATTCTTTTTTCCTGGCTGGAATTCCCTCTGTGGTGCAGGGAACATTGTCCTCTCTCACCAGGATTTCTCCAGCTCTGAGTTTTCTCCTTCCCCTGTGTGGGGCCAGAGATTGGACTCAGATGATCCTTGTGGGTCCCTTCCAGCTCAGGATACCCGATGATTCCCAAATCCCGAAATTTCTGGGGAACAAAATCAAACCCGTTTTGGGCTCCGGGGCAGCCTGGCTCGGCAGGGCTTTGCCAAGAGTGAAAGTTCCACCTCCTGGCTCTGCTCTAATCCCAATTAGTGTCTCCCAGGCTAATCTCGGTCCCAATTAAAGCAACCTGGAACTCTGCCGTGACCTTCCCCTCCCTCCCAGCTGCTCCCGAGGTCTCCCAGTATCAGGATTCTTGGAAAGGCTCTGGCATCTGGCAGCGCTCCGGCTGCTCGGGTCATTAACACCTCCAGGAACCACCCCCAGCCCTCCTCCCGATGCTTTCCCCAAATTGTTGTGTCTTTTGGCTCCAGTCCTTCGTGAAACGGCTGTGGAGGTTGGAGTGGAGCAGGGAAAGGGCTGGAAAGGGAAATTCGCAGCTCGGAGCTGCTCCTGTATCCCGGGGGAGCCCCTTGAGCAGGGCTGACACGGGTCCCTGTTTTCCTTGGCACAGGGGCAGGTTCTGGGCTGCTGGAGCCTTTTCTCCTCTCGGATATTGGGGTTTAGCTGACACCGAGCTTTTCGCAGGCTCAGAAATAAAACAAAGCTGACCCAGGGAGGGTGGAATTTGTTCCTATTCTGTTGAAGACGCTGAAGCTCTGCCTCTGACAGCTGCAGGCTTTGACTGGGGGGCTGCTCCGCTCTTTATCTGCCTTTTCCTTCCCAAGCCTCCCCGGCGTGGCTGCAGCACCGTCCAGATGCTCCCAGAATCAGAAATACAGATGTTCATCATCAGACCCTGCAGTCTCGGCACATGGGACAGTCCTGGGAAGGCTTTGGAAACCCAAAGGATCCCCTTGAAACCCTGCTGGGAGTCTGGGGTGAAATGGGCCTCCTCATCTGCAATTTAGGGAGAGGTTCTGCAGCCTTGTTTCATTCCTGAGGAGTTTTGCTGAGGTTTCAAAAACGCTCTTCCTGCAATAGCAGGGGTGGAGCCAAACAATCCAGATGTGTGGGGATGGAGCCGATCAATCCAGATGTGTGGGGATGGAGCCGATCAATCCAGATGTGTGGGGATGGAGCCGATCAATCCAGATGTGTGGGGATGGAGCTGATCAATCCAGATGTGTGGGGATGGAGCCGATCAATCCAGATGTGTGGGGATGGAGCTGATCAATGCAGATGTTCAGGGATGGAGCTGATCAATGCAGATGTTCAGGATTCTTGATGGGGAGAAAAAACAGTTCAGTTCTGTCCTGGCAGGATTTGGATGAAGTTTTCCTGCTGGATTTGTGGAGAAACAGGAAAATCATTTGCAGCAGGGAGAATTTTACCTGGGAAAAATCTATTTCTGGAGTGAAATGATGTGCCAAGCTGCCCTCAACTTCTAAGCAGGGGAGGTTTCACTTTGTTTCTCCACCCCACAAGAAATAATTGACCCCACCTTGTTTTTCCCAGACGGCCTTGGGGATAATCTCAATCCCCAAGAGATAGAAATTTTATATCGTGACAAACTTTAATCAAAATCTCATTTTCCTCCAGGACAGCCCCGCCTGCGCTCCCTGGCTCTGCGAGCACAGAGGATGGGAAGATCTCAAGTTTTTCCCTGCAAGCCCAGCCTGCTGCTGCTGCTCCTGGCCCAGCTGAGCTGCGCCCAGTACGAGCCCTGGCCGTACCTTCCCGGCTACCCCGAGCCAGCCCCACCACCGTTCCAGGTGCCCCAGAGAGCCCCAAACGTCCCCAAAATCCAGCTGAGGCTGGCAGGGCAGAAGAGGAAGCACAACGAGGGCAGGGTAGAGGTGTTCTACAATGGCGAGTGGGGCACCGTGTGTGACGACGACTTCTCCATCCACGCCGCCCACGTGGTGTGCCGGGAGCTGGGATATGTGGAGGCCGTGTCCTGGCTGCCCAGCTCCAAGTATGGAAAAGGAGAAGGTGAGGGGGTCTTGGAATAGCAGGAGGGGTTTTTCCAGCTCCCAATAATATTTTTTGGGTTTTGGGTGTCTCTCCTGCTGGGATATATGGAGGCCGTGTTCTGGCTGCCCAGCTCCAAGTATGGGAAAGGAGAAGGTGAGGGGATCTTGGAGCAGCGTGGGGAATCTCACCAGGTTCCAATAATCCCTAATTTTGGTTTAATTGATGAGGTTGTAGTGTTTGGTGCTGTGCTGGGTGGGTTTGGGATCTGTGAGGTAAAAAAGGTGTGAAATTATTGGAAAGCATCCAAAGGATGGAGATGGGGATGGGGAACGGCCTGGAGCAGCTGAGGACACTTGGAAAGGAGGAGACTGAGGGGAGAATTTTGGGATCTGCTCCTGCCCAGGGACAGCTCCGATCATTCCGTGACAGGGATGGGATCCAGGCAAAGCCAGAGCTGTGCCAGGGAGGATTTAGGCTGGATTTTAGGGAAAACTTCCACATCACATGACTCCAGAGGGCTCTGAATGTTTCCTATCCTATGTGAATAACAATTGCTGGATTATATGGGAATAACAATTACTGGATTTATGGGAATAACCATTTTGGTGCCCTCAGGCTGCTTCTGGCAGGGAAAGGCTGTTCAGCCTCATCCCAAATTTTGTCTAATGGAATCATGGAATGCGTTGGGTTGGAAAGGAGCTTAAAATCATCCAATCCCACCCTGGGTACCTTCTGCTGTGCCAGGCTGCTCCAGCCTGGTCTTGGGCGTTTCCTGGGATCCAGGGGCAGCCACAGCTCCTCTGGGAATTCCATCCCAGCCTTTCCCCACCGTCCCAAGGAGGAATTCCTTCCCAAAATCTCATCTAAATTTCCCCTCTTTCACCTTCAAACCACTCCCCTTGTTCCGGGGGTGTTTTTCTCCTCGTCCTTTCATGCCCTCTGAACTCACACCTGGTGGAAATGTGGAAAATGCCACCTGGATCCCAAATATCTGCTGGGCAAACCCTTGGAAAGGAGAATGTTTGTGTGTGGCAGCCGGGAATTCCTGAAATCACTGAGTCTGAGAAGGAAAACTCTGGAATAATCCAGGAATAACAACAAATCCGTGTAAGAATGGATGCCCCAAAGGATTTATGGGATTTGGGATTGACTCTTGTTATACAGAGGATTTTTCCTGCCCTCCCTGGAGCCTGATGGATCCCACAGGGATAAAATTCCACCTGGGAGAGTGATCCTGCTGCTCTGGGGTGGTTTTCAGCAATTTTGGAGTGCTCACACCTCTAAATGTCCCGTAAAAGAGCGAGTGGAGCCCGAGGGAAATTGAAAACCTGGAATGGGATCCCAAATTTGTGGATTTTGGCTCCAAACTGGGCTGGCCATGGGAGGGAGAATTCCCAGGGAAATCCCAAATCCAGGCTCCTGAGGGACTCCCTGATTATTAATTTAATATTAATTTAATGTTAATTTAATATTAATTTAATATTAATTCAATATAAATATTAATGAACAATAATTAATAAGTATTGAATATTAATTAGTATTTATTCTATTTAATATTGATATTAAATAAATATAATATTTATTTAATATTTTAAATCAATATATTTCTTTGGTCTTTAATGAATATCTCATTGTAAAAATCAATGAAATACAATGATATATAAGTAAATAAATTTATTTATTTAATATTTTAAATCAGTTCTTTGATATTTGATGTATATTTCGTTCTATCAATCAAACATATCTAAGTAAATATATTTCTTTAATAATTTAAATTGATTTCTTAATTTAATGAATATATGATTCTACCAATCAATCAAATATAAATAAATATATAATTAAATAAATATTTTTTAAATATTTTATCATAGATTTATTGATTTCATTTTTATAATTTTCCTATATAATCTATTTTATATTTTAATATATAATAGATAATATAAAAATATATACTTTTATATATTTAAATATGTATTATTATATAATATAGTCTATAATGATATATTTTTATTTATATATATACAATATATACATTATATATAATGTATTATAATATGTTATATATTTAATATATCGGTTATATATATTTCTAATATTTTTTAAAATATTAAATATGTGCCTGTGCACACACACACCAAGGAATAAATGGGAATTCCAGGCTGGAAAGTGGAGCTCAAATTTTCATTTTCCAAGAGCCCCCAGACAACAGCAGCTTCCAACACCGGTGAGAGAGGTGCAAAAATCCCATTTTTCAGGTGTTTCAGGAATCTCGGAGCTGCTCCCACCAAGGATTACATGTGGATTTGATAAATCAGGAATGATTTGAGGGTGATGGGAGAGCAGGGCCTAACCAGTGAAACTGGGGACATGGAATGATTTTAATCGGAATTTTCAGCACTGATCCCTGCAGCAGCACAGGCTGGAGGTGGATTGTTATTCCCAGAAGGATAAAGGATGGGAAAAGCCGTGGGCCAGAGCTTTTCCCAATCCATCAATCCTTGAGGTGCCGCTTTATTCACTTTGATTTTCACACCAAGAGTGAGACCCAGCACTTCCCTGGAATACCGATTCAGGGAATGGCAGTTGTGTTTTCCTCCTTTTCCAGGGAAAATCTGGCTGGACAACGTGCACTGCACGGGCAAGGAGAGCAGCCTGGCCGCCTGCGGCTCCAACGGTTGGGGCGTGAGCGACTGCAAACACACCGAGGACGTAGGCGTGGTGTGCAGCGAGAAGAGGATCCCCGGCTTCAAGTTTGACAACTCCCTGATTAATCAAATTGAGGTAATTTGGGATAAAAATGATCATCCAGAGGCAGGGATGGCTGGGAGCAATGTAAGTTGTGGGTTTATTCCATGTTTATCCGGCAGGTTTCTCTGTGTTATTAATTTATTCCATGTTTATTCCATATTTATTCACATGATCAATCTATGCCGTATTATCCCATATTTATTCCCATTATCAATTTATCCCATATTTATTC